>NC_051176.1:178744730-178927617 GCF_013339695.2 Rhipicephalus sanguineus
TGATGCATTCTGCAATGCTTTAATCATGCATCTTATCACTGGCCCTGTGATCTCACAAGTCACCTGTGTCCTTCTCTAGACAGTAACAGCTATAAATATTTTGCATAACTTAACCAGTTTTTTTTCCAAAAAGCATGATTTACCTCTATTTGCAGTCAGTAAGACTGAACACACAGTGCACACTTTTGTAGTTTGACATATTTTATTTTCATTTACAAACAAAACTGTGCAACAATGTATACACCAATACAGCGTTTGTAAACTAATAAGTGAATCTTACACTTTTACAGAAACAAGGTATAAAAACAACTGCGAAAGAGGTGATCAAATAATTGGACAGAACGATTGTTGTTTTTCTACGCTTTAGGAGTTTCAGGCCTTCTCATTTGACTATTATTACTTGATAATGACCTAGCTTGAGTTTCAGCACGCCTATACGTAGAAAAAACTCTACTTTCTTGCAGAGTGCTGGTCACAACATACATGGAAAATTGCACCACATAAATGGCAGGAGCTACCTAAATGCCTTCAATTATAATAACTTTACTTAAACAGTATAAGATAACACAGAATTGACTAGAGTAACAAAGAACTATTGCAAGTAAGTGGGCCTTGATCGACGTCATATATGTAGCCTTGGAAACAGACGAAGGGCTTGAAGTGTGCTTCCCGCCTGTTTCTGGCGCCTAATTTGCAATATCTGAGTAGAATACACAGTGAAAAAAATTCTGTTCTATATCATGAGCTGCGTAGTGCATGTAGGTACTATGATTTATCACAAATGCATGACTAAACTAGATACCCTCTATATTAGTAGGCCTGAAGTTTGAGGGCGCAGCTTTTCTGTAGGTAGTGGCTAATAAAATTTCAAAACATGGGTATCAGCTGTGCATGAACGACAAGTGATATGCTAATATAATGCCCTAATAAATAGGACTTTTCATAGTACATGCATCAGAAATAATACGATGACTGTGTATGTTATACTCCGAGGAAAACTACAAAATGAACAATGAATATGTATATATGAACACACGCACATACACACACATACAGTTATTATTGCACATGATGTCTGCCACAGATTCCAATGCTAGTGTACCTGCTACTCAGGTAGCCTCAAAAGAGAGATCATTGAAAAGTACATGAACATAAAACAAACTTAAATGTCTCTAAATTTTGTGAAAATTCAGCTAGCCAGCAGCCTTATCTACCCAGCATAACAATGCAACAAAAACACGCAAACAAAATAAAACTGCACAAAAAAGAACATTAGTTAAGCGTTGTCCTTGAGCTTGTCGAGGATCGTCAGCAGTTTGCTGCTTGTCCAGGAACGTGGAAAACTCTCTTCGTTGTGCAGCAAACTTTGAATTAGTCCCATTGTTTGGGTGAAAGCGGACGGGTAGGTAACATCTTTTATGTAATGTACGGTCAAACATAAGAAAGGTGCCTTTTCAAGCGTGCAGTCATCTTTCAGGGTAACATGCTCGTCCTCAGCAAAAAAAAAAGCTTTGTTGCCGAGCTCCAAACAATCATGGGCCTTGGCAACCCATGGACATCTGCAAGATACTGGAAAAAAGTAAGAAAAACTAATATATGTTTTATGTTCTGCACAGCACATCTTTATAAAAAAGCTAACAATTCAGAGGTAGTGGATGGATGAATACCAGCACTAAAATATTGCAAGCTTAAATGCAAAACCTTGCATAAATTTTGAGATTTTTATGGGCGTGGTTTATGCCACAGTAAATAAAGCAGTTTCAGTAACCCCGATACGCAGCTATAGGTGCCACTGCTTGAAATTTTGCTAATGCATTCAAAGCAGCCACAGGTACAATGTCAGATCTCACAAGTGTATAAGCAAGCGTTTCTTTGTGTTTCGCACGCAATGTTCATCTCATATATCTGTTCCATGAAAATGGGTAAAAACAGCAGCCAAATGAGTGTACTGAGACCATAAGTTATGGAAAGCAGAGCCTTGGCTTGCTTCAATAGTAGGCTGAAATGGAGGCCTGAAGCCACCTCTCAATGATGACATATCACAGGTGGTGACAGATGACATGTGTCTTGGGCACTAAACTAAACCTTTTGCACTAAACTTGAGTGCTGTATTGTCACGCTCACAGGGCAAACCTGGAAATACCTGGTTTCAGTTTCTGTTGGGAAATGAAAGTACCACAGCACAATCAAAAAGGCCCGAATGTATTGCCTACATTGACTTTCGGGATTGCTTATGTGTGCACGCCTTTGTGCATGCAGACGTACTTGAACTATCTTAAAGTATTTTAAACAAAGGAATTGACTGGGCCCTATTCAATGGCAGAAAAGGAACTCTGCTACATATAAGGTGGACGTAGCGACAGAGGCCGCATTGAAAAACTAAAGTCCATGTCCACACTAGGATGCACAGCAGTTCCCAGTCATCATGTAAGGTGGCTACGCATGTAAGGTGGCTACACATAGGCTAGTATCAATATTCTTTGCAGCACCAATGAAAGAAATTTCAATTCTACATGGATGTTCTAATACTGAAATTTGACATATAATCTTTCGTTGAGTGAATGATACAAATACATTCAAAGTCAATGGCAGAGTACTTTAGCAGACTCAAAGGGCCCACTTTGTGTACACAGATGCATGCAGTGAATGGTGCTGTTGTATGTAGACTAATATCACAACTTTGCAGGTCCTTTCGGCTGTCAATGCACACGTCTGAGAGTGGTGCCACCACCTCCTTATTGAATATTGTCTTTCTTTCATTGAAATTTAAGCTCTTTTGCAGAAAAACACTCTGTATTCAAAAGTATTTTGTGTATGCATAGAGCATAATTGGGCATAAAATTACCCTAAATATCTCCTTTCAATGTGGTCTTGACAAACGTGTATTTGTCGTCTGGTCAGACATAAAATAGGTTTTTTTTTAATTTTCATATGCTGCGCCGAAAATTGCTGCATAATTGTGACAAAATTGTCGTGCGAAAGAAAATTCTTCAATGGAATGAGCTAGCTGTAGACTTAATTGTAATTTATCAACTCTCCGCCAGAAAGAAATATCTAAGACATATCTGCTGCAGTAACCTAAACGCAGATAGTTACATTGTCTACGAACGTTTTACGATAGTCATGCATATACAATACTGATTCCGTCTTTGAGCAATATATGAGAGATAGATCCGCTTCAGGTGCACAATTGTAGATGCTGCTTGATATCGTTCTTGATTCGCGAACCACATAATAGTGAGCAACAGTGTTTCGCTTTCTGTCAATTTGCGACCTTCGTGCATTTCTAAGAAAAGGTCCGAGCAAGATCTTCCGATGCGCCTTTCACAGATCTTTAGAGACTCGTTAGGAGCGGTGCTTTGTTTCTAAAAGCACAATACAACATTGGGAGCATCGAAATAAACTCACCCAGTCGTGCATATGGTTCACGGGGCAGTGCCCGCAGTAGGAGCACCAGGCAACTCGATGTGGCACGCCTGGTTCCCCTGGCTGGCGGCTGTACGCGAGCAATCTGATGCACTCACACTAACATCGCACTCACACGTGCCATCATAACTGCACGCTCCTCTCTGAATGCCTTTGACGTCGGTCGAGGTGTACATCCCACGCAGCAGGGCCTCATCGGCACTGCCGAAACGTTGAAGCACGCCAAGATGATCGCGGGACCGAATTCTCAACGAAAACAGAGACCACGCAAGGAGCGGGCGCAAAAGAGACGGACACCGCTCGACGCGCATGGGAGAGAGAACTGTAGGGGGGGATAAGTCAGCAGCGTGAGCAGGGAGAGAACGCGATCAAAGGTGAAAACTTCCATCGCACGTTGAGTTTGTAGACGTCGCGCGCGTTGTTTGCGTGATAATTTTGCGTATTCACGAGTAAACAGAAACAAAGGCACGTCTACAGAATGTGAGAGGGCCTTGTAAAAGACCCGACCTGCACCACTAATGTATCGCAGGAATGGCACGTCTACAATACGAACGTGTATACTTAAACAAAAACATTGCGAGGCGAACGAGGCAGCAGTGACGAGGCGACTGACGTAACTCGGCACAGCCGCTGTCTTTCCAACGCACGTGCTTCGCACGTAATCAGATAGTTTGGCCAAGGTCAGGGAGGCGCTGGCTGTATTGGCTGTATCTCGAGTTCACCGGCCGCATCCGGCGCCAACACAGGAAACACTACACGACGTCAACGTGGACTTCGAGCCTTGAGCACGCTCGCTCGGCGCTCTCGCTTCTCGCCGCGGCGCCGTTCTCAATTTTCCGCATAAAACAATGGGCCCTGTGTCAGCGTTGCTTCCGCTCGAGACATTTTCGCTTCAATAAACCCCGGCCTCCATATAAGCGTTGCGTCCGCTCGCGGCCGCATATAGCGGGCCCAGCCCGTCGCCGCAGAATTGGTCACGCTTAATGGCGATTGAAGGGCCGCTTATATTGAGTACCTTGTGGTGGAATAAAAATGGGCCGTTTATGTGCCGGACGTTGTACGAGACTTGAATAAGAGTGTAAGAAGCTTGCCAGCCGTCAGGGCGCATGCGCAGAGTTTGAGAATTGGGGCCCCAAGGAGCTTGGGGACCCACGAAGCTTGCGAGTCGCCAGGGCGCATGCGCAGAACCCAAGCCACTCTTGGGCTCTTGCGCTCGCGTTGACCGGAGACGAAAAAATTGAAAACTAACGTGGGGCCCCAAGGCGTCTTGGGTCACCAGCGAGAAGACACAGACGCAGCGCGGGCCACGCCGCATTATGGCCCTCGTCTCGCATGATTTTGAATTTCGTCACGTGTGGCGCTCCGTGTGCTTGACCCAACGCAGCTTGCGTTGGCCCAATTCTGAAACTCTGCTGATCATCCGAACGCAAGAGCAGGCTGCCCAACTCTGCTTGGGGGCTCAGCGTCTTGTGTCCCCAATTCTCAAACTCTCTAATGACTGTTTTTCGTGTCCTGCTACGATGTCAAATACGTGGAGAAATGACGAGCACGTGTTATTACGATCAACTCGTCCGAGGTTCAGCCTAAGGTACACTCGCAAAGAAAACGGAAAGCATTTAAGATAGTGTCACGTGCCTTGAGCAGTTCGACTCGCATGCAGCTCTTGCCTCCGGAACTGCAGCGATCAGTTTCCCTCTTCCGTAGTAGGTCGGCGACGCATTGGTGACAGGGAGCGTCGTCGAGGGGATGGTGATCGGTGGTTGCGTAGGATCGTTGATCGTCAAGTGTGTACCTTGGTGGCGCCCTTGACGACGACGCAACAGTCCTGCCCACGGCGTCAAATGGAGGACATTGGCGACAGTAGCGGGCGACGTGTCCAGCGATACCACAGGCGAAGCAGATGGGCCTATTGTCTGTCATTCGCCACGCGTCTGAACGGCGGTAAAATTGAGTCGAAGGTCTCGCGAAGGTATGCGACGCGGCGTTCACGGTCGTCGGCAAGGGATGGGGTGCCATGGCAGGTCGAGAATATGGCGTAGGCTGCTGCGGGCGAGCAGCGACGGCGGCGTAGGTAAGCGGTGCAGTGACGGGTGCTTGTTGGAGAATCGGTGGGAGGGCCTCCGCAACTTGGGTTCGAATGGCGTGTTGTAGGTCCGGAGCCAAAGCCTGCGCAGGCTCGTGCGTGAGCGGCAGTAATGATAGCTGGCGCGCTACCTCCTCGCGGATGAAGTCTTTGATCGTGGACAAAAGCGGCTGCTGATCGGCAGGACGGGCAGCTAGCAGCAAGTGCCGGGCGTCGTGAGGGCTTGACGGGCGATCGCGCGCTGTCTACGCAACTCGTCGAAGCTCTGACAGAGGGAGACGAGTGCCGCGATCGTGGTAGGGTTTCTCGCGAGCAGCATCTGAAAGGCGCCGTCCTCGATGCCCTTCAGGATGTGCCTGATTTTGTCCTCCTCGCTCATGGCGGAGTTCACGCGGTTACACAGATTCAGGACATCCTCGATGTAGCCCGTGTAGTTCTCGCCCGGTTGCTGCGCACTTTGACGCAAGCGCTGCTCGGCGTGAAGCTTGCGAACCGTAGGCCGCCCAAACACGTCTGTAACAGCAGTCTTGAAAGCTACCCAAGTTGGAATTTCAGCCTCGTGGTTGTGATACCACAGCTGCGCGATGTCCGCGAGATAAAACGTGACGTAGCTAAGCTTCATTTGGTCGTCCCATTTGTTACTGGCGCCGACTCTTTCGTACCTCAACAACCAATCTTCCACATCCGATTCACCTGAGCCGGAGAAGATGGGCGGATCTCGCTGGGGATACACGGCGCCGCAGGTGACGTGGACAGCCGAAGGTCCAGCCTGAGGAGGGGTCTCGTTGGCCATGTTGGTGTCACGGACAGGGGGGAGCTTGCGAGAGCGAAGTTCCAGGTTCGTACGGAGAATCCACCTACCTCCACCAAATGTCACGTGGTTTATTCACGTACAAACGTGAAGGAACGACGAGGAACGTCGAGGGTCCAAAATCCAAGCAAGCGCAAGCTCGGGTCGCGCGGCTACCACTCAAGATGTGGCTTGCTTTCTTGGCTGCTTCGTCGTCGTCTGTATTGTTCACTACAATAGGAAGAAAAAATCGGAACCGGATGTGAATGAGGCAAGCCACGTGCCAATTCCTTGCGACTGTGTATCGCAAGGAATTTCTGCATCAGTGAAAGTGATATCGATGTACACGCACAATATCTTTGAGCTGAGATTTTCTCTTACTCTCGCGAGGTGTAATCGATTAACTGAGTCTGCATGGTGACTCTTATTTCAACCAAGAGCACATGAAATCTTTTGCCCTTACCGGCCTTCCTTTTTCTTTTGATGCAAGGAACACAAGTCACGGGTTTGTGACGTCGACGGATTCAACTCCTATAAAGACAGCACCGCAGGACGGACTTGCCAGTGGGCACGACGAGAACGCTGGGCGCAGATCGCTGACCATGCACCTCGTTCTTCTCCTACAGGTTAGTTACAGTAGCACGATAAGCAGTGATGACAGATTCTTGATTGTACTGCCGTGCACACTTGTGTGTTTAACTATTGCCTATGAGCGCTTAATTTCATACAAGCTTTTATTTTCCGGTGTTATTGAAGAGAATCTGTGTCCTACTGTAGGGGAAATGTTCCAATCGTTGAGTGGCCAACAGGCAATTGGAGAAGGCATCGCTCCCTTGAAAGAACGACTTTAATCCACAGAGAAAGCAATACATGGTATTGAAAACCCTCTAAACAACTGGGAATGTAGCATGCTTGAATTAAAGCAAAAAAAATGCAAAAACGACGGAGTAAATGCGGCTGTGGATGCAGTGTAGAAAATCCTTAAAGCTCACCAAGAAAAGCTTAGTGGTTTGGAAAACCGCAGCCGCTGTTCGAACTTGATAGTTTTTGGAATTCCGGAAGAGCCGAATGAAACCGAGGCGAAACTACGGCATTAGCTTAATGCTCTGGTGCGCAAAAGAACGAAAACACGAAGGAAGGCAAACGAAACAAGGCGCAAACAAGCTCCGCTCGCGCACGACAGCATTAAGATGAGTTACCAACTCGTCCAGCAGTTGGTACTTCTTTACGGCATGAGGTTGTTTCTGATGTCTTTGAAGATAAATTAGGATTCAGTTGTACATCTGTGGCGCGTATTAGCAGACTTGGGAAAGCATCCTCAAGAAGGCCGGTCATTACGTTCTTACAGAATTATTCTGAAAAACAAGCACTCCTAAAGAACGCACGGAAACTGAAGGGAACGGGCTTATCGTCGCGAAATCATTGTTGTGCAGATTAACAGCGCAGAAGCCGACTTTTGTGGAGCAGTATGCAAGACGAAAGAAAGAGCGGTAAAAAAGTCAAGCACATTCATGATAAGATTCACTGAGGGGGAAACAGCGCAAAAACGGGACGAAGTAAGAATGACCACACGAACAACTGTGCGTAAGTTTATTACACCGGAAAATATATAGCTGAAAAATAAACAAGAAACAAGACTAAAACCATCACGTGCGCATAATGATGAAATGCAAGATGAATCTGCCACGAGTCGAAAAGTCTCAAGCTAACAGCTCCAAAACATGCTATATTTTTCGGGGAGGGCGAGTGAAGGCTCACTGACGCACATGTTCCCTTTCTTCTTGATATGGAAAGCTTCGTTGATTTCGCGCTCGATCCTGTGACGATATCGTGAGAGAGCCTCACAGTTATGGAAGAGCGGAACGCAGCCGCACGAGAAACAATGGGCTGATAAGGTGCTCGTTGAAGTCCTGAGACTGCACGCGTGCTCCATCAGACGGTCGTTTAAACAGCCATCGGTCTGTCCAGTGTAAGTGCGGCCACATGACAACGGAATGGTGTAAACGAGATTGTATAGGCACTCCACGTACTGCGTCCTGTGCTTCTTGATACACGCGTGCTCTTTGGGGTCGTCAGCGTTTACTTGTTTGCATAGGCGGCCGAGCTTACAGGGGCCGAAAATACGAGCCTTACGCCTGTTTTGCGAACGATCTTCTTGAGCGCATGGCTCATACCGTGGGCGTAAGGAATGACGGAAGTTTTCTGTCTTTCCTTTGTCTTTCCTGTTTTTTTTTGTCTTTCCTGTCACTTCTTCAATAAATCTCCGAGGTGCTTGACTCGTCCGGACAAGTTAACATGCTCTTTTTTGATTTTAGTAAAACATTCGGTAAAGTGCCCCATGGAAATTCAATGTACAGTACAAGATCAAGAAAGGGAAAGTAGACAACCACCCATTTGTAGCACAAAGCCACAAGAAAATCCATACGGATTTCCTTGTGAACACATCCATACGAATTGGTAGTGCGACCGCCCCGGAAAGGCGTTGGTCCCGGGTTCGAACCCCGGACCAGGACGAATTTTTCGGCAACTAAGAGGCTTTATTTTTGAGAAATCCGTATGGATTTCCTTGTGGCTTTGTGCTACAAATGGGTGGTTGTCTACTTTCCCTTTCTTAACCCTTCCGCCACCTTGCGGGATTCCGCAGAACTGATTTGCAACAGTACAAGATCGAGTACATTGGCCTCCCTTCAAACATTATATTAGGGATCAAGGCATATCTTCGGCACAGGCAGCAGTTTGTAGAAGTTAACAAATGTTCGTCCGGTGCGCGCCACGTAACTTCGGGCGTGCCGCAAGGCAGCGTATTGGGACCACCCTTATTCTCGATCTGTATAAATGATCTAATAGAAAAAATTCCTCATGGCGTGCACGTAAATTTATTTGCGGATGGCTGTATCAGTTTAAAAAAGTAGCCTTGCACAACGATCCCCATTCCTTGCAGAATTCAGTAATAGCAATTTCAGTTTGGTGTAAACTTTGGCGCATGGAAATAAATGTACAAGAAACAGTCCTGCTGCGAGTAAGACGAAAAAAGGAACCTGGCATATTTTTTAAGTTCTAAACGACACGATAATACCAGATGTTGGCAAGTACAAATACTTAGGTGTCATATTGAACAACAGATTTAATTGGTCAGACCACATATTCCTTACATGTTCTGCTGGCCTTGCGCAAATTGTGGTTTTTGAAAAGCAAACTTACAAAAGCACCGGTAAATACCGATATTTTAGCATATAACACATTCGTGCGTTCAAAACTTGAATGTGCGGCGGTTGTATGGGATCCCCACACCAAGAAGGGCATTATTAAATTGGGGAGTGTGCAACGGAAGGCCGTTAGATTTATCTTTGGAAAATATAAAAGAGAACATTCCCTTCATTACTAATTCTTACCAATAATATAGGTTCACTGGAACATAGGCGTAAACTTAGTCGTCTGCAGTTCTTACACAGCATCATAAAAAGGGACACTGAGCTTAAATTGCCCCACTATGTAGCACCTCTAAAGACAAGAACAACTAGACATAGACACACCCTTTTCCCTTACGCCAATATTTGCCAAGACTAAGTCTCACACGAACATTTTTTTTTTTCGCGCACTATAACCGAGTGGAATTCCTTCCCACTTCATGTCATAAAATCAAGGAACTTAGCAAAAGAGTTAGAAGACCATTTTCCAAAAATCCAGCGAAGAATTGAGCAGTGCTTGAAACTTGTGTTCTCATTTTAATGTGAACTCCTTGCTGTGCTGAGCCCTGTTATTGTTAGGAGAGCGTTTTTTTTAATGAAAGTGTGATTTTATCCGTGGGTTTCTTTTATTTCTTCTTGTATTTTGTGTGTTACGTTTCAGTTTTCTGCTGTTATTTGCAAAGAGTTGTCACCAAAGTGTAGTTTCGTCTATTGTGCTAAGCAAGCACTTCTGCAATATGACAATAGGTTGCATCATATTCATGTTTATATTTTCTATTTTTTTCTAGCATTGTCTTATTTTGCAATTATTTTGTCATTGTATTGCCCCTTCCTGCATGCGCCAGCATATTGGCCTGAGGCATCAAGAAATAAATAAAAGCTTTCCGAACAGAAAGCTCCGCTACACTGAAAAAAGCAGCACAGGGTAATCCTGCGATTGGTACTTTTCTTTTCCTTATCCAACAGTTACGTTGTAATACACACAGCTTTCATCACGGGCATGTTCCTGTGGCAGTGATATGGCTCCGGCCAAAATAGTTGTAAGGTTCCAAGCGGTTACGCGGATAGCATTGGAGCAATGAAGTTACTGATCATTTACGACGCGAACTGCTCTATACGTGAAATATAGAATCCCAGGACAGTGCGAGTGCTTCTCATTGTCGCAAAGACGACAGAGGCTGTTTTCATCACCTACGGCAATTGCCGTAGAAACGCGTTGCGTTCCTCTATAATAGACACCTCTGGAATCGAGAGTCACAAATTGTCAGTTTATTCGCTCAAGAAAACCAGGATGGGAGCAATAAAAAAAATTCGGCAGATCCCATGCATTGTGGGAATCGATGTAATGCGAAGCAGCCAGCAAAGAGCTGCATACATCGCCTTGTTTGTCTTTGAGCCAAATGAAATCATTCATGCCATGGCATCTAGTCCACCATATATCGCATGTTTGCCATGCACGCATGCATGCACAATCTAGTGTACACCATGCCAATGAAACGCATATTCTGGTATATAAACGCATGACCTGTCGCTTATGTTCAGCACGCACTAGTGTCATGCCATACCAATTTTGGTATATATCACGTTAACAAAACGGCCGTAAGCGCACCATGACAGTGGCATGTAAATTATACCGTACATGACATGCATAACATCATTCGCATGTTAAGACCTCTCATTTATGTTAGTCATACAGTCACATCGCGCAATACCAATTTTGGTGTATATCAAAGGAGCGAAATGGCCGCGAGTGCACCATGAGTAGAGCATGTAAATGATGCCATAGATGACATGCATATTATGGTTTTTCATGTTACCATCTGTCACTAATGTTCATCATACAGTCACATCGCGCAATACCAGTTTTGGTGTATATCAAGCTATCGAAACGGCCGCGAATACACCATGAGCGTGGCATGTAAGTCATGACATACATGGCATGCATGTCATAGTTTTCATGTTACCACCTGTTATTCATGCTCTTCATACAGTCACATCGCGCAATACCAATTTTGGTGCATATCAATCAAACGAAACGGCCGGGAATGCACCATGAGCGCGGCATGTGAATCATGACATACATAACCTGTTTCCATGTTACCACCTCTCATTTACGTTCGTCATGCAGTCGCGTCGCGCAATACCAATTTTGGTGTATGTCAAGCAAGCGAAACGGCACGAGTGCGTCATGAGCATGACACGTAAATCATGTCTTGCATGTCATGCATGTTATGATTTTCATGTTACCACGTCTCATTTACCTTCGTCATACAGTCGCTTCGCGCAATACCAATTTTGGTTACATCAAGTTAGCGAAGCGGCCTCGAATGCATCATGAGCGTGGCAAATAAATCATGACATACATGACATGCATGTCATGGTTTTCATCTTACCAACTGTTATTCATGTTCTTCATACAGTCACATCGCGCAATACCAGTTTTGGTGTATATCAATCTAGTGAAACGGCCGCTAGCGCATCATGAGCGTGGCATGTAATCAGGTCGCATTGCATGTCATGAATTTCATGTTACCACGTCTCACGTTCGTCATACAGTCGTGTCGCGTAACACCAATTTTGGTGTATATCACGCAAGCGAAACGGACGCGAATACACCACGAGCGTGGCATGTAAATCATGACATACATGTATGGATGTAATGGTTTTCTGCTACCATCTGTTATTTATGTTCTTCATAAAGGCACATCGCACAATACCAATTTGGTGTATATCCAATCTAGCGAAACGGCCGCGACTGCGCCATGAGCGCGGGCATGTAAATCATGTCATACATGACATGCATATCATGATTTTCATGTGTACCACGTGTCAATTATGTCCTCATACAGAAATCTCTCATCATACCAGTTTTTGTATGTATCCCTTCATTTAAATGGCCGCGAGCGCCCCGAGACCATGTCATGTAAATCATGCTGCACATGACATGCGCGTCATGATTTGCATGTTAGGACCTGTCATTATGTTCGTCATGAACTCTTGTCACGCCGTACCAATTTTGGTATATATGAAATGAACGGAACGGCTGTAAGAGCCCAAAGGCCGTGGAATGTAAATCATGCTGTTCATGACATGCGTGTCATGATTTTCATGATATGGCCTGTCATTTTTTTCGTGATAACGCCATGTTATGACACACCAATTTTGGTATACATCCGATTAACGGAACGGCCAGGGAGCCCAAGGCCGTGGAATGTAAATCATGCTGTTCATGACATGCGTGTCATGATTTTCATGATATGACTTGTAAGTGTGTTCGTAATAAGGCCATGTTATGACACACCAATTTTGGTATACATCCGATTAACGAAACGGTCAGGAGAGCACAAAGTCGTAGGCGGCTAGATAGAGTAGATAGATAGATAGATAGATAGATAGATAGATAGATAGTAGATAGGTAGAGTAGATAGATAGATATAGATAGATAGATAGAAGATAGATAGAGGATAGATAGATAGATAGAAGATAGATAGATAGTAGATAGATAGATAGATAGATAGATAGATAGATAGATAGGATAGATAGATAGATAGATAAGATACGCTCAAAGTCGCAGAAGTTCGCTAAGAAATGCTTCGCATTTAAAAAAAGCTTGCTATGCCCCGCACTGCCCGTAATCTCACTCGCACTCACCATGAGAAATCATGAAAAGGTGGTTCCTTAGCGCTTCTAGCGACACCCGTTGGGCGTGTCTACGATGTAACGCACAGCTTATTGTAAGGTTAGGCTACGGGCTGCGTAACGGCTGGCCGTGATATTTTTTATTCTGCGGTATAGTTGTATTTTGATCTCTATTTTAATCGTGCGTGCCAACGCCATTGCTGCGGATCGATAAAATATTCTGTCACTGTCCGTCGGAACACATCCTTGCTGTATCTGGCTGCCGGCGCGTTTCTGCGCAATATCAAACGTCGCATATATTCGTCGATAAACACTAATGCTACATATTAGAGAACCGGCAAACACTGGAACAACATGGAAAAGCTACTTACAGGAGTGAAAGGGGCTTTCGCATCCCAAGACCTACTGTCTCTTTTTTTGAATATCTGCAAGAAAATTAAAGAAAGAAACACCATTTAACCTTCCGCGATAAACGAACATACCGATAAGCTTGTAGAAAAGCATAGCAAACTGTAAATCAACATTTACATTGAAAAGAACTGCCGCACATGGACGATTCTTCTTTTGTTATTGCTAGTTACATAAATCTTTACCCATTCCAGAAGCTTTCTTATAAGTACGCTAAAAATAAAATAAAAATATTGCTACGCTGCAGTGGTAAGCCAGTGTATCGAGGTGTCAAGGGATCCAGGAGCGGCGGTCATAAGCCTCCGATCCTCCGTGTAACGTGTAACTGTATGCCAGCTTACCACCTTCCTCGCTGCCCAGTGTTGGCTAAAGCGCCCATGAGGTTCCAGGCGAAGCACACAGGCGGTCCTAATTAGGCCGTGTCGCTGAAAAGGACGAGCGGTCCTCCCGACCACTCCTCGCCACAAACGACGCGCGCCCTAAAGAGGCCAGGGGCGTCAACCGCACGACCCACGAAAGCATACCTGACGCCAACGCACCCCCCCCCCCCCCTTGTTTTTTCTCCAGAGAACCTCCAGTCTGTGCAATCAGTCCACCCGTGCCTGAGGTCGCCTAACGAAGTTCCGAAAGGCTACGCCGTGCTTTTCCGCTATAATAATGTCCACGTGGTCTCTTCAGTTATCCCGTATCTTCGTTCCCCCACCGTCGATGATTATCGTCGCTAACGCAACGCTGAGTATTCCGTTCTAAAGCTTGGAGCGAATTCGTAAAAAATGCGCCGTAGAATCACTTTCTCACACACATTTTAACGAATTCTCAGTCACAATCCTTATACGGTGGGGAGCGTGGATAAGGTGAAGAGTTACTCGCTAAATACAACTACGCCGGGCAATACAGAATCACCATAGACAAATTATTGTTTCATTTAGTCTGAAAGAAGTAATCACAATGAAAAGATAAATTAAAGTCATTGAAACTTCACGTAAGCGAAAGGCGAAGCTTCATCTACCGCAATATGTCTACGGCGCTTTCCCGATAAAGGCAGCACAGAAGGTAGAGATCGCCTTCTGTATGTTAGTAGAAGTATCGGCTTACAGCTCGCCTGTACCGATACTTTCATACATTCATTCTCTCAGCATGCAGTCTCGTAATGTATTTTTCATTTCTCGAGACAGTCACTTCATATGGCATTCTTCATTTCGTTGGAAAATGTGCTGAGTCATGCCATTGACTGTTTGCTGTCAATTTATTGGGCTAATGTTATGATTCTGATAATTCATCTCTACCTTAAAAAAATTATCTCTTACTGTTGTCCATTGTCCACGTTCTTGCAGAAACTTTCTGTATAAATTTTCTTAAAACATTTTCACCGTCAGGTCCTACCCGCCATGGCAGCTTAGCGGGTATTCTGCTTCCATGCTTAGCATAAGTCTTCAGGTTTGATTCCCGGCAAAGCTGGCCAGTTAAATATGAATATAAAATACAAAGGGCGACAATACCATTCCCTGTGGAACGCCTCGCCATATACTTGGACGGTACTCACCGACGCCTTGTTTACTTTGTGCCAGTAGGGTTGTCAATATGCAGTCAACCTCAATGCAAGCGAGGCTACAAACCCTGCAAGGTGGCTATGCTTTTTCGGAATGTACGGTCCTTTATACTTCTTATAAAATATACAGGAAGAAGAAGGAAATGTGAATAGATCAGGCATGACAACGGCTACCGATACAAGTGAAATGGTTGCCCGCTGCAAGCCAGGGAGATAATAGAAACGGAACGGTCAGATAAGCGGAAGAGGCCTGAAGTGGAAAATATGAAAACGATGATAACACAGGAAAGCAGTTACAATGAATAGCGGTCGACATGTTATTTTAACAATGCAATCGAAGTTCCACAATGAGTAAAGAGATTGCGAGTTGCGATACAATTATTTCACGCATCCACTGTTATAAAACAGATTATGCTAGCGTGGCGTAAATATTCATTCACGTAATCTTCATTTTCCGCTCGGGCAAAGCCCAATGAGGCGATAGTTAGCGATCATAAGTTAACCATTCGTACGAGCTTTTCGGCTGAAATATTACAATCATCAGCAGTCGACAGCTGTGTGTGGATATTTTCGGTATTCTCGCTTTGCACAGTCCTTTTAAACCTGCCCCTGCAGCTTAGCCAAGCTGTGGCGATGCCATGCCGGTTGCAGGCTTTGGGGGCTCCTTCCTTACATATTAATGGCAAATGTGGCGTTTACTCTTCTTCCCATATCCGAGCACGCGATGGCTGGCGTTCAATAGTACGCTTAACCTTTCGACTTCACTCAGTGCACACTTTTTGTTTTATGCGGGAAACGACAGAAGTGATGAAAGAAAAGCGGGGAGAAGAATGGCGAAATGCCCTTTGCGCGCGTAATGGCCCGGGGAACCCTGCCAGCCACGCTAGCCAGGCGGCGTAGCGAAACGGTTTCCTTTTCGCTCGCTAGTGGACGACGGCTGTGTGGTGGAAACTGGGCAACTACGAGAGGCTTGTCTTATTTTGTTTTTCTTTTTAAATCAGCCCTGGGTGTGGCCTAGAGTATTTAAAAAAAGACAAGGTTGATCCTTCCATCGTAGGAATCCGTATAACACGAAAGTGAACCGTCTCTTCACAGGAGTATAGTTCATTGTTTATTGTACATTGATGTTTGAGAGTTTCCACAATGTTTAGTGGTTTTTGGCAGCTCAAGGAACTTTTGACGTGGATACACCCACGCTGACGCCTAGTGGTGCATATCCATCCCGACGACTTGACTTGACTTGAAGCTTGTGGTAGCTGAAGTTGTTAACACCCGGACACAGCATAGACAGTAAATATTTTTACACCCTTAAGGGTGTAACAGGGGTGTTCGCGTTAAAAACACCCTTGTAAGCATTCCTTTTCAGCCTTGTGTTAAGAATTTCGGTCTTCGTAAGTAAAACACCCTTGCAACACCCCATTTACGCCCTTATTGGAGGGGTGTTAATGAACAAGGATACAAATTTACGACATTCTTCGTAGTGTTTGCTTCTATGTGAACTATATATCAACCATCCTGATACCAACAATGTGTCAAACTACTAATTTAGGTGTAATAACCGATCGAAGCAAAATTAGTGTAACTGCTACACAGTGTTCATTCATAAAGCGCGTAAACTACGAAGACGGGAGACACAACCGGACTGGCCTTTATCCTATAGAATCAGCGCCAGTCCTAAATAAATATGGCGTGTAGACGTCTACACAAGTTGAATAACTTTAATTCGCAAGACAAGTACCTTTTGTAGTAATGATTAGCACAATTCAAAATTTGTTCAAGATAGCGTTTCCTGTTGCCGCAACAGACGGTTCAAATTTTTAAGCGCTTTGATTCCGAGCTTTTTCGGAAGTCAGGACACTGCGCGCGTCAATTCATCATGTAGCTTGTATTTATATCAATGTTTTGATAGAAAAGTGCCCTCCGCGTTCAGGCCACACATCTTGATTTTGCAAGTGTGTGGCTTGGGAATTTTGCAGGTTTGCTGCACTAACACTGTATGCTTCATATGTGACCATGCTTCAATTTGTTGTTACTGCTAGAATAAATTCCGCGTGAATAAAGCAGTAATAAAAACGTGCACTGTCGGCGCAGAGCGCTACGACGTTCGTAGACGAGTGTGGTCAGGAAGAAGCAACTGCCTCCGTAGCGGTGCGACAGGAAAGACGACCGCAAGTAGCTAGAGCATAGACCCAACGAGGACATGCCGACCTAGAGTTTCGAGCTAAGGAAGCCGAGGCTAAGCGACAGCGAATAGACAAACACCCCGAGTTTCGAGTGAAGGAGGCTTCGTCGCTGCAACTGTACGACAAGGCTCATCGATGAGAGAGACGTTCGGCCGCCCAGCAACGAAGGGAATACGTCCCTCGCTTGCGAGTCCTGGAAAATTTCCATCTCCGAGACAGAGTGGCTACAGCCGGAGCTGAGGGACGGTTTAATGGCTTCACAATAGCATCGATATGCCACAGCTAAAATAGTACTTAGTAAAAAAGGCCCTGCATCCGCTGTTTCATCAGTCTTCAAGACGTTAAATCGGCGAAGCTGCCCTAAATTTTGCTCTTGAATATTGCATTTGTGCGCTGTGACACACAGCTCATGCAGTCGTTACTGTGTCGTCGCAATGTTTACTGCGATTCGAATACACTGTGTGAGTAGCATAACGAAACATAACACTGCCGCAGAAAGAAAGCTACGCCACAATTGCGTGCTCGACTTCAACGTGCAGTGACGTTAACAGCTAAATATTTACGGCGCCAGGGTCTCACTCTTTCCATTGACAAATGCGCAGTGCTTGCATTCACGCGCAAACATATGTCAAGATACCCTATAACTATTAATGGAACGGCGATACCTACTGTAACGCACCACAAGTTCATTGGGGTAATCATAGACAGGGATCTATCATGGTCGAGACACGTCGCAGCAATGAAATCAAAATTGAAAAGTTTTGCTGTCGTTCTTCGGACTGTGGCAGGAGCAAGATGGGGCCCATCAGAATCGTCACTTCTTCAACTCTACAATGCGCTGTTGGTAGGATATATACGGTACAGCATGCCGGTGCTCTCAAACATGAGACCGAGCTGTGTGAACACGCTAGAGATTATTCAAGCTCAAGGATTGCGAACATGCTTGGGCCTACCACGCTGCACGTCAACGAATGGAACCATCGCGGAAGCTCCGGCTTGTTCCATCAGTGTATACATGCGCTGCGAGCCACTTCGAGTGCATCTTCGCCTGTTGACCCGACACAGGCAGCACCCGCTATCAGCACTCCGCGCCACCCACCCAAACTGCAGTTTTTCAAAAGCAATATCACGGCATGAAAACATTCTACCATTAAGGTTTTCTTCCCCGAGATTTCCTGAAACACCTCCGTGGGTCCTGCCTAAACCGCCTGTTAGTCTTGTGATTCCTGGGATTACGAAGAAGTCCCTAGTTTCACCAATTGGCCTCAAACAACTGACCCTACATCACATTTATACAGCGTACGGCGGCACCGTGCACGTGTTCACCGATGGATTTACCACGCTATGTACCTCTGCTGCAGCTTTTGTCATCCCACAGATGGTTATAGCTCGACGCTACAAAATAGACCACAAGACCACATCAACTGCCGCAGAGCTTGTTGCTATCCGGGAGGCAATCAGATTCATTTCTGGAGAGCAACCTCGTACATGGACGATATTCTGCGATGCAAAACCCGCTTTGCAAACCATTAATTGCGTCATGAGACAAGGTCAGTACTATATTTTAGCCATAGAAATTATGGAGCTCCTTCACGTTGCTTCAACAAATGGCCACCTCGTCACGTTCCAGTGGATTCCTGCCCACTGCGGCATAATGGGAAACGAAGACGCAGACGCCGAAGCTAAAGGAGCCTTGACCAGTGGCCCTGAAGTGCGCACTGCGTTTTCACGGCCAGACACGAACGCCCTGCTTCGGTACGTAATGCGTAACCTCACAATTGAGCACTGGTCCAAACCGGAGCGACGACACCGGCGATTACGCAAATGGGACCCTGAAATGAGGTTCTGTATGCCTCGTAAATTAAAACGACAAGCCACAAGTATGATTCACCGAATTCGTCTTGGTGTGGCCTTCACAAGACGTCATGCACACGTCATCGGCTGCAGTGACACCGGTCCCAACTGTGACCACTGTGAAGTGCCAGAAACACTTGAGCACATATTTTGTACCTGCCCAGCATACGCACGCGAACGACAGAAACTGACTGACAAGTGCGGCGAGTTGGGCGGGTTGGTAAAGATGCATAACTAGGGACGTTCAGCGCAATAACACGGAGCCACAAGAAAGAGACGCAGACAACACATGCGCTAACTTCAAACCACGTTTATTTGGGAACGCACATGCATATATATAAAACTCTAATCGCAGCAAGCTCACGCCTCGCTCTCTTACAAATATAGGTCTACAAGAAACATGATGTTTTATCAAGAACACGCCTACAGTCATCAACTAGACAGGGAATCTCGCACGTGTTATCCAGCAATGCCAAATCATACAGAAAACCCAGTAAATCAAATATACAATCGAAATTACAACACATCACGCACGCCCATCTGACGAATATACGGAACGCACGCGAAATGACGCAACCATGCCGGCTGCGCAAAAATAATAACCTTAATCTGTCGAGTGCGGCCCTACGAAGGCATGTTAAGAAACGAAAATTCTTTTTGATGAAGGAGCAGTGATGGTTGGCTCACGCACTTCGAGCCTTGTCTTTCGATAACGTAAGCCTCAGTTATTTCGCGGGTTACTCTCTCCCTGTGACGAAATAGCACAGAGGTTTCTTTCCACATCGGACTGCAGCCACACTGACGGCTATGCAAGGCCAAATGGGTCGACGGCGCACCTTTCAACGAGCTGTGGTGCTCCCGCAGACGAATGTTGAGACAACGGCCAGTTTGGCCTGCGTAAACGTGACCGCACGAGAAGGGGATCTCGTACACCACCCCTTTTACACATGACACGAACTGCATGCCATGTTTCATGGTGCACTCGCCTTTTGCATCCGCTTCCTTTTCTCTCACGATGTTGCAGCCTCGGGCAAATCCCCTTCAGCTTATTTTTGGCTGAGAACACCACGTTGACATTAAAGCGCGCCGCTGATTTCCTCAACTGAAGGAGTGCATAATAGGCCATTAACTGCTGAGGTTGTGTTGGGTCCTTGGCCTGACGCCAACAGTACAACTGTGGTCATAAGAGCGGTCGCAGCTTTGCTACAAGCCACAGGACTGGATGCGCGGCTATAGCACTGCGCCACCTAGACGGGACTGTACATACTCACCTCCCTTACTTACCGTCGTCATCCATTATTCTTTTTTCTCCCCTTTCCCCACCCCCGGTGTAGAGTAGCAGGCTAGTGCATGCTATCGCTCAGGCCGACGTCTCTGCCTTTCTATAAATAAACCTCTCTCTCTCTCTCTCTCTCTCTCCTCTACGCCCATGCAATCCAACAACGGCCGGCGCAGTGTTGCCATCTCAGAGGATATTCCGCTAGATCTGCCCGATTTTTGATAAATTTAGCGGCGAAAATTTGTTTTTAGCGGATAGCAGATTATTTAACGGAATGGTGAAAACCCGTTCGGGGAACTAGCAGATTTCGCCATCTCCAGGCTAGCACTACCTTATTCGAATGCTTAAGTTGAGCGATCGTTCAGCCAGATGAATTTGTTGAAGACAGAGCTCTGACACAGGCTCTCCCCCAGCGCAGTTAACGCCATCATTGTAATCAGAGCTGGGCAGAAAAGACACAAAAAGGGGTGCTTTGACTAGGAGGTGCCAGGGAAAACTATCCGCCTCAACGGAAGTCGGGATGTATACAAAGCAAGTGTGAGTAAGCCCTCGCATTCAACAGGTGCTCCACACCAGGCAGAGCCTCTGCTGGGCCACGTGTAGAGTCTAGCCATGTGAGAGACTCTAGCCCAGATTGGGATGATGACCATCTCTTCACACTTTGAGACTTTCACACCTTTGTGCCTTCGCTGAGAGACTGAGCGCCGTGGTCAGAGTGAGTGTTCCGTGAGGAACATTGAAAATGCAGTGATATTTTGTATTCTTGTGTGTGAGCAAATTACGTTCGTTTTCAGCATTTGTTTGTCGATTTTGTTTTACGCTTCTTTTTGAGTCCTACAAATACTTGTTAGTTCTTTAGCGGATAAGTGGGTGGTCGTGGAAAAAAAAATCATGGCGGATCCCTCCGTCATAGCAATCGGTATAACACGAAAGTGAAACGTATCTACACAGAAGTAGTGCTTATTCTGTAATGATATATGAGAGTTTGTACAATGTCTATTCGTGTTTGGAAGCTATAGCACCGATTGGCGTGGATGCACCCATGTTGACGCCTAGTTCGTAGAGGTTCTTAGCTTGAGCCGCAAACGCGTGCGCCCCGCTGGCCTCTGTCTCACTCCACCAACGCACAACATTCATTAAAGTAAAAAGTTGGGCGAGTTGGTATTTGTTCATGATGACTGGGGGGCGAGAAAAAACGGCACACAACGAAAAGAAGTACACGGGACGACGCGCTGCTAGCAACTGGAATATTTTTATTCAGGAAAGACATATTTATAACACAGTGAAAACAAATTTAACCCAACGAGTCGACCAAAAAAACCATATGCTCAGCATGCCTGCGTGAAGTAACGTTGCAGATAGGCTATCTCCCCTTCCTGCAGACTGATAGAGGGGTGACTGATGCAATCCGGCCCTTCTTTCTGGATAAAGAGGGCTTCTATAATCTCCCTCTCCGCGGATCCCCTGTGCCTGTAGATTACAGTTGCCTCCTGTGCTGTAGATTACAGTTACAGGTGGGCCGCATCTGCGCAGCGGTTGATAAGAAGATAGGCAGGCAAAAGCAGTGTGAAAAAAGAGGATGTTCCATTAAGCACGTAAGGCAGTTCGTTCCTTGCGCACGTGGTGTTGTGTATAGAATACCACTGTCGTGCGGCAAGGCATACATCGGGCAAACTGGTAGATGCCTCAACGTGCGTTTGCGAGAGCACAGCAGCTCTTTAATAGAAAGGCCGTTCACGCATCTGGCGATGCATTGCAGAGGATGCGATCAGGGTAGCTGCAAGCCTGCATTTGAACAGACAACTGTAATCTACAGGCACAGGGGATCCGCGGAGAGGGAGGTTATAGAAGTCCTCTTTATCCAGAGAGAAGGGCCGGATTGCATCAGTCACCCCTCTATCAGTCTGCAGGAAGGGGAGATAGCCTATCTACAACGTTAGTTCACGCAGGCATGCTGAGCATATGGTTTTTTGGTCGACTTGTTGGTTTATATTTGTTTTCACTGCGTTATAAATATGTCTTTCCTGAATAAAAATATTCCAGTTGCTAGTAGCGCGTCGTCCCGTGTACTTCTTTTCGTTGTGCGCCGTTTTTTCGCGCCCCTCAGTCATCATGCAACGATGTTCACGCACGTAGCACGCAGAAACTACGCATACAACAAGCATGAATGCACAGATTACAGACTAAGAGTGAGAAACGTGTTAGCGTACTTGACTGAGCATCACTATTCGTCAGCGAACGCTTCAACCCACCGTGACCGAAGTGCTTGCTGCGCACCATCGTAAAGCGCCTTTCCGTTCTGACGCCTGACGAGCCACTCTCGGCATTGTTGCGCGTCCCCGGGATAGGAACGAAATCTTATCTCTGGCTCTGTGCATTATGCAAGCATTATGTGCGGCACTGCGGGACCGAACAATAGCTTTCTTTGGAAAGTGAATGATGATAGTACACAGAGCGCACGGGCGACGATCCACACTAACGCAGCGGCGGCAGTGCCGGTGGTGCCACCTGTAGGTCGATCTCGCGGCTTCCGACGCACTACGGGAGACGGTCTAAGCGAGGCTGTCGTCAGCCAGAAAGACCAGATGGGGCGTCGCGAGAAGAGATGCGCAGTGGACTTCGGTGGTACGAAAGCGCACCAAAATTGTCGTCCAAGACAGCGCAGCGCGTGCTAGTCGAACACGCCCGAGAACTCAGTTGCGAGAAAGGAAGCACCCTTGCGTCAGCATAGAGGAAGTTTCAGCCGCCGACCATCACTACACAAAACAGGACTCTTAGGTTTAATAGACTGATAGCTCAGGTGAAGTTGCGTTCAGTCGATTATTACCTCAGCCTCACATTACAGCTCGGCATCATCATATTATAACTTGCTGCGTTTCGCCGGTAGCGCTGCCAAACTATCACTTTCGCAAAAAGCTTCTGTTGCACGCAATGTCATATTTTGACCAACTTGCCCTCTCTGTTCCCTTTTCTTTACAGATAAGTGCAGAAAAACAAACAAACTTGGAGGACGCTTGAGCTTCGCCTTGAAGAGCGGAACGCGATTGTGTAGCCCGCGGGTCCCATTCGCATCGCCTTCTGATTCGCGTGCCGGGCTTTGCTTCTCTGCGGACTCCTCAACCGTGCCGCGAGGAAAGGAACGTCCGTGCGCGTAACGTTGGCCGTTTTTTTTAAACTCTTCTAGAGCGCCCACTTTGAGTACAGTTACGAAGCGCTCACTACGCCATAATCAATCATTTTGCGATTTAGCGAAGTATCACTACACATCCGTAAGGCAATATGCGTACCTGCGCAGCTGCACACTTCATTGATGTTGGCTGATGGTGACGATCAACAATGCCAGAGCGCTTTGTAAGGTCTTTAAACCGCCTATACTCGTTGCGCAATTCAGATGGTGCAATGCCTGGTGCGACTCTATACGCTTCTGCCATGCACTACATGACGCCTATACAGTTTTTTTTTTTTTTTTTCTGTCGCAGTTCAACTCACTAGCCCGGCTCTTCAATCAATAATAAAAAAAAGGAACCGGCGCGGCTTGTAATAGAACACCGAATTGCCGCGCGAAAAGCCTGGGTTCGATTCAAACTCCAACTTATGACTTGAGTTATTAGGCAGTTTTAGAATAGCGTACGCTAAGTTAGCGTTAGCGTTTGCGGCCCGCTATTTCCGTCACTTAACGGGAGCCCGCAAGCGGTTAGCGTACGACGCATGCGCAGATGGGCGAAAGGCCACCGCAAAGCTTTGCGTACGCTATTCTAAAACTGCCTCTTAACAGCGAAGCTGTTTAAGCTAGCCGTAATGTGCGGCCGATCAGAAAACTGTCATCATCATTAACGGGATTGTGCCGCAGAATTTGGGCAGATCCCAATACTCACCGCTACGGCGCGGCCTGTAATAACCCTGAGAACGAGTACAGAGAGAGGGAGAGATAAAGAGAGAAAGAAAGAAAGAGAGAGAGAGAGACGGAAAGAAAGATACAGTGAAACCTCGGTGATACGAATCTCACGGGACCACCAAAAATATTCGTATCATCCGAAATTCGTATCACCAGAAAGCATGGAAAATTAGCATGCGACAAAAGAAAGCTGGCGTACATTTTCATTTATTGTTTGTCAAGGCTGCGGCAACGTCAGGAAAAATCTTGAATGATTGTCAGTGAAGTTTTTATATGTCGGCAATCGTAACAGCACTCGTAAATATACGGCCGTACATACGCATTTAATTAGTGAACCAGGTGCGTTGTGACCCGCGACACTCGGAGGCCATGACGCGTCTCTGAAGGTTTATTCTGACCGTAAGAAAAGCGTTTTTTTTTTATACCGTGATTCTGATGATTTGTCGGTGCGGCGCGCATGCCTACGCTTGCGTTCCCGCGCTCGCACGTACTTGGCGCGTCTTGCGCGACAGCGCGGACAGCATCTCTTCGTACCTGGGTGGCACCGAATGTTCGTATCAAACGTCGCCGGGTGAAAATCAGTTCGCAACAACCGTACTCCATTACATTGCAGGCCAATGGGCCTTGGCCGGGACCAACGAAAAATTCGTATCACCACGAAATTCGTATGAGCTGTGATCGTATCACCGAGGTTTCACTGTATAAAGAAAGAAAGAAAGGAACAGGACGGAAAGAAAGATATAAAGAAAAAGAAAAATTATCGCCGAAAAAAAAAATCTCCACGAGGCGGGATTCGAACCCGCACGTACCCTCAATCCGAAGGAGAGCGTCATAACCGCTCGGTTATCCAGGCACGCTAGCAGAGCATAGCATATAGTACAGTCAAGGGGATGAGAAAAGGGGAGTGTGAGGAGGAGAGATGCGATGATGAGGAGGAGGGAAATCCCACTACTCACCACTGGTTCACTAAGAGAGAGAGATAGAAAGACACAGAGAGAAATAATGGGAACAAAGACAAAAATATAGAAATGCTTGGAACGACTAGTGCGAAGCTGCCATACTAGGGAACGGGAATGGCAGCGGCGGCTGCGAGAACAGCCCGAAGCGATGGAAGCCCATACGCAAACGACGACGTGCTGGTAGATCGATGAGAGGTGCGAACGCTCGGTTCTGGAGTTTGGACATCCGTCACGTGGCTAACCTAGCTAAAGCCTAGCTAAAGCCTAGCAGCAACCTAGAAGCAACTTCAGAATCGTCCAGTTTCGCTGTTTCAAGCCTTGCGCGACTTAGTGCAAGCTGAGCCAATTTTGTTTTTTTTTCGTCCACCGAGATTTTTTGCTCACAATCAACGCCGCACGCCGACGCCGGAATTTCTGCCACACGGGCTCTTCAACGCTATCGGGTTAGCCACGTTGCGACAAACACGTTCGCACAAATTTTCGAAGGTAAGGAGGCGCTGCGCAGGGGTAGCGCCCAGGGGCGTAGCCAGGGGGGGTTCAAACCCCCCCCCCCTCGAAATTTTCAGTTTTGCTTGCGTATATATACACGCGCACATACAAACGCACGCAGGAACATACATTAAGTATGATTGAACCCCCCCCCCCCCCCCAGAAAATATTTCTGGCTACGCCCATGGTAGCTCCCCCTTCACCCCCGTCACGCTTCCTCAGTTGTCCATCTTCTCTGTCTAAAATTGCCCATCGCCACAGTGACAAATTCGCCAACTGGGTGATTCCACGTAAGATCGAACAAACGATGGCTGGTCGACCTCTTAAATTTATTTCAAAATTTTATATATTATTGCCTGGTGAGTGGAAAGAAGAGATCCGCAATTTGTTTTGCCGCCAAAATTTTTTTCGAAGCATAAGAAATCAATAATGACGAAGAGGTGGAGTGGAGCGCTCATCCGCTCTGCTGTTTTGGCCAACTTTCGTTATGAATTGCAGAAAATATATTAAAGTCAGGTAGCTGAAACTTCTTTACCTAAATATATGCATGTTTTTGCTTTCGCTCAGGTATCTTTAGTTTTTATGTGTAGTGTAGATGTTTTTATAAAAAACCTGAAATTTGGCCCAGGTAACGTTATTTTCTTTACTTTGAAGGTCTTTATCTCAAAGAAGCCTTGTAGCAGAGCGACAAAAATTCCGCATTACGTTCTTCGCATGCTTATCTACCAAAGTGCCTTATCTTATATTTATATAACTTTTCAGTAATGAGATATGATCGGGCTAAGTTCAAGAAAATACCGAACAATGGAAACTTCTGACGACAATAAAAAAAAACATTTTTTATATGTCTTAAACTTTGTCCACTTATTCTCCTCCACATCAGCTTTCACAATCATTGAAAACATGTTGCATAATGTCGTTGCACTAATATTTACGGCCCCTCCAATGAGACCCTTAGGCAAGGATTGGCAATTCCCACTTCTTGGCCAGCAAGTGTATAAAATGCAGGCAGGATTGAATTTCTTTTTATTAAAAGGCCAGCAGGTACCGAAAAAGGTGTCGCCGACACTGAAGACGTTAATATTGAAATTATTTGGTCACTGCAGCGGCCACAAGTGCGGGGCTACCGAGCAGGCGCGCGCGCGACCGAAATGCTCGTTGTAAAAGACGGCGCAGTGAGAGCTCGTTTTCGCGTACTCAGACCAACTGAGTTCGAAACAGCAGCACCTCTCGGGTGACTTGAACGCACGTGCACCGGTAGTCGCAGTTATCTGGTTAATTGCGTCGATTTCTTTTTCAGGGGACATAAGAATGTCATCGTTAAACTGTGCGTTCCGTGAAGATCTTTCATTGAACTGGTAGCAAAAGCACGCGTAGCACATAGTAGTTCGTCTCACTGACAGTCACTGATCTTTCGGGCGTTAAACGTTCCTTCAAAGCATTTATGTCTAGGTCGGTAACTGCGAAATTTTGGCTTCTTTGCAATAATTAAAGGAGTACTGACACGATTTTGAGACATCGTAAAAGGGACATTTTTTGCTTCGTTGGTATGCAGTGTCCACGCTGTCCACACACTGGAGTCGGAGAACACGTATAAAATATTTTAATTTGACTGAAGTTTTCGTCACTGAGCATCTGCAAGCCAGCCCCACTGCAAGACAGTTCCCCCGAGTTTGCGAGTTCTGCGTCCTGCATGCAGCCTAAATCGTAGAAATCACTGTCAGGGTCAGTGGAAGACAATTCACTCATCGTTGTTTATGTGCACCACGAGCAGATGACGGATTTGCCGCTAGTACGTCGCGAGTATCTGTATCTCCATGACGTCACACTGCTATGAAACGACACTGAGAAGCCACCCCCTCGATATCGAAACCGAAAGTGTCTTTTTAAGGTGGCGCTAATTAAAATATGTACGATGCATTCCCAGGTACCACAATAGTCGTTTTAGGTTTCTCGACACCAGTATTTTTATTCAAAGCAACAATCCGAAATTTTTTTAAATTCGTGTCAGTACTCCTTTAAGCTTCTTGTGCTTCGAAAGGTAGTCTCCACAATACACTCATTCAGAGCTACACTTTCTCGCCATGAGACGCACAGGAGGAGTAGAGTAAGAGCAAAGCGCAAGCACTATCGGCGTCGAATGAAGTGTGAACTGCGGACCGAACGCGCGGCCAGTTCAGGCCGTCTGCTGCCGACATCTAAGATAGGCAAGCACAACCGCTTACCGATAGTTTTGCTTTTCTTTTCTTTGACGTTCCATATTTTGCTTTGCCACTGGAGCGCCACGTTCATGCTTTCCACTGATCGCAACTGGCGCAGCGCAGTTTCTCTGGCAGCAGCGTGCGTGAAGCGAGTGCTTCCAACTCCGCCGTATTATCAGCGCTTAGCTGCGATACGAACAGAGGGCGGATAGAATAGCGAAGCTCCAGTGCACGTGCGTTCAAGTCACCCGAGAGGTGTTGCTGTTTCGAACTCAAACGGTCTGAGGACGCGAGAACGAGCTCTCACTGCGCCGTCTCTTACAACGAGCATTTCGGGTGCGCGCGCGCCTGCTCGGTAGCCCTGCGCTCGTGGCCGCTGCAGTGAATTTCAAAATTAACGTCTTCAGTGCCGGCGACACCTTTTTCGGTACCTGCTGGCCTTTTAGTAAAAAGAAATTCAATCCTGCTTGCATTTTATACACTTGCTGGTCAAGAAGTCGGAATTGCCAATCCTTGCCTAAGGGTCTCATTGGAGGGGCCGTAACTATTAGTGCAACGACATTATGCAACGTGTTTTCAATGATTGTGAAAGCTGATGTGGAGAATAAGTGGACAAAGCTTAAGAAATATAAAAAAATGGTTTTTTTTTTTAATTGTCGTCAGAAGTTTCCATTGTTTGGTGTTTTCTTGAACTTAGCCCGATCATATCTCATTACTGAAAAGTTATATAAATATAAGATAAGGCACTTTGGTAGATAAGCATGCGAAGAACGTAATGCGGAATTTTCGTCGCTCTGCTACAAGGCTTCTTTGAGATAAAGACCTTCAAAGTAAAGAAAATAACGTTACCTGGGCCAATCTTGAGGTTTTTTATAAAAACATCTACACTACACATAAAAACTAAAAATACCTGAACAGAAGCAAAAACATGCATATATTTAGTTAAAGAAATTTCAGCTACCTAACTTTAATATATTTTCTGCAATTCATAACGAAAGTTGGTCAAAACAGCAGAGCGGATGAGCGCTCCACTCCACCTCTTCGTCATTATTGATTTCTTGTGCTTCGAAAAAAATTTTGGCGGCAAAACAAATTGCGGATCTCGTCTTTCCACTCATCAGGCAATATATTAAAATTTTGAAATAAATTTAAGAGGTCGACCAGCCATCGTTTGTTCGATCTTACGTGGAATCACCCAACTACAGAAAATAAGCGCACTTTAAGCGTTGTCAGCTCTCTTACTATATAGTCTCTATATGGTAAGAGAGCTCTGTCGGAAAGACAATCTTAGAATGCCTACCTGAACTGTCGTCTCCACGAAAGTCTGTCAAGGCTTTACCATTTTTTTTTACGGAGTAGTGACCTATTACACATACTATAATGCTCCCGTTCCTCACTTTTTATTTTACTGTGTGCGTGTTCACGCCTGCTTGTTCTCTCCGCTTTTCATTTCGTCTGTCCCCTTCCCCCTATGTAGGGTAGCAAAGCAGATGCAATCACGGTTAACCTTCCTGCCTCTCCCTCTCATATATATATATATATATATATATATATATATATATATATATATATATATATATATATATATATATATATATATATATATATATATATATATATATATCTCATACGATCAGGCATGATAGGTGCTATAGTGGCATCGGGCCCACATTACTGGCAAACCCTGTCGTGGTTCAGTAACCATCACGTTCTGCTAGCGACAGGGGCGTAGCCAGGGGGGGGGGGGATTGGGGGGGTTCAACCCCCCCCCCCAAAAAAAAATTTTTTTTCAGTTTTGCTTGCGTGTATACAAACGCACGCACGAACATATATAAAGTATGGTTGAACCCCCCCCCCCCCCCCCCCCGAAAAAAATTTCTGGCTACGCCCCTGGCTAGCGAGCACGATGCGCCACTGACATGCTCTAGACATCTACTCGAGGCTGCTGGGACTGCCCGACCTCGGTGGCCGCGTACCGATCGGGTCAGAATGCCGGAACGCTCGGGTACCGTGCTTTCATTAGGAGGACCACGTAAACATTTATTTTCCTCACTTCAACGTCGCTCGTGGTCCACGTTGCAGCGCTAACCGCTAACCTCACAATTTGCAGACTAGTCGATATACGCCGCATGGAGTGCACGTGGCCACCTCCACCTCCTCAAGCACCAGGAGACTGCGTAAACGTGAGGTAGCATAAGAAAAGTATCCGCCGCGAGATCTGGCTACAGGTGGCAGCACCGTCGCCGCGCTAGTGTGGATAGGCGGTTGTCAGCGCGTATACAAACGCACACAACAGCGCTTCGTTGTGAGCGATTCGACCCGATTTTCGGCAGACAAAATGCGTTGACTGCAGCGTTCTGGTAATGTGCACGCTCTTCATTCCCGAAATAACGCACGAAGCTCGCCGAACATTACTATTACTTGTGAGAGAAGCGCATCCTGCAACAAACGGGTTGCTCGCCTTCGGCAACAGTCGGCGTTTTCGCAATGGGTGACGTTTTCTTGTTGTTTTATTTGTATATGTTTAGCGTGTGTTCCACCTACTACGCACTGCTGTAGCGTGACTGATTTGAAGGGACACTAAAGGCAAACATTAAGTCGACGTTGATTGTTGCAATAGCGTTGCAGAAACCTCGTAGTGCTTGTTTCGTGCCAAGGAAATGCTTATTTTGAAAGAAAATCACGTTTTAGTGGTCCGCACGGCGTTAGCGCACTTCAAATCACCCGCCTAAACAGACCTTCTGACGTAGCAGTTGCCGTGCCCAATGTTGCCCGCCTTTACGGCCCGGCCGCCGAAGCTACGGTTTCTTGCGCAACAGCGGCCATGCACCTTGCCAAGACGCAGCCACGGACCACTCCGAAACTGTATAGTTCACTGTAACGGAGTTTAGCTTGGCCAGCAGCAGCAGAAGTAGAGTATCGACAGGGCGAAAATAGCGGGAGCCAAGCACACGCAGAAAGCGGAACTTTTGAACCACTCGCGGCGTTCCCCATGGTAGCGCCAAGAGGTTCATTTTTCTATGGATCAAACAGAAACGAATAAGCAGCATTTTATTACGTATTCTGATGCACAGAAGGTTCTTTTTTTATTGCAACTAGTTTAATTAGTAGTGGTTAATTGTACTCGGGACTCTTTGACGTCATCGGATCATTTCCAAAATGTCCCACTCGTGGGGAACATCGTGTCCTACATTTATACATTTACCTTAATTTCTCGAATACTAGAGAACTGCTGTTGGTACTATTGACGTTTTAGACGTCTTCACACACTGACCTTTCACTTTGACATAAATTGTTATTTGCCTTTAGTGTCCCTTTAAGTATTTACTTCTTGTTCATCTGGATACCCCCCAACAGAAAGAAAGCCCGTATTCCGGCACGATGAGTTGAAATAGCACCTTGTGCACTGCGTGCTGAAATATTCATCCGCATTTCTTACTCAGTTCTCCATCAAATGTAGGACAGATAGGTTTTTAACGGAGGAAAGCTACGTGGCTACGTAGACGTTTAACACGCACACGCTTGTTTTTATTCCAGTAGTAGTACGCAATGGTAACTGTACAGCACAGAACTTTCTTCGATGATTACTCGCACGACAGTATTGGAACAAAGGTCTGGTCACGGGACCAAAGTACGTTTTTTCATGCGAATAATGTCCACTGCCTTCCGTCAGTCTAGAACAGCGCAACACAAACGCTCACGATAATGTAAAAACGAAGATGTGGCTTCGCGTGCAAATTACTGCGACATAAATGTAAAGTACGCCGTTTGGATTAATATTGACCATCAGGGCTCTTTTACCTTAATCTCAGTATACACGGGTGCTTTTGTATAAATTTCGCCACAAGTTAAAATTCCGCAAGGCAACTCAGTTTTGCGATTTCCGTGTCATTCCATTTTCTGTTCTTTTTAGGCGACAATTTAAGTACAGAAGGGTCAGACGTGACTTCACATATTTCTCTGTAGTGGGACCAGGACCGTACACAACTAAAGCTCGTCGCGTAACCTATAAACGACAGTCCCGAAGTTATACATCTAACCACAACACGCAAGTTCATGAGAGTATTCTTTTTTTACAATCGAGCCGCTAAAAGGCTATATTCACATGAGATTTAATACTTCACATCTTTAGCACAACGCCAAGTGCACTTTTCAATGCGCTTGAACCACAGAGCGCCACCTACACTGATATGACTCTCGTGAACGACGACCACACACAGCACTCTCGACAAGTGCACTCTCTGATCTTATTACAGTACATATACAGCCGATCAAGGCCAAATGCTTCTTTAGATCGTGTTAGGCATACGTGCGAGCGGTTAAAGTTGCACTAAACGCAACGGAACAAACCGCCTTTTGAGGACCTGCATGAGGTACGCGCACATGCAAACACAACGTGGCACAGACGACGCATGGAGCAATCCACACTAAGCGCGGTTCAGCCAGAAGCCGCCAGGCGGCGACTCCGCTCGACCTCACGGCCAATATCAATGAACGAGTGGTGTTACCATGGTTACCATAGGCGGAGGGTTTTCATATTCCCGAAGGGGGCGGGGGCCTGACTTGCTGTTCCACATTTCTCTCTCTCTCTCTCTCTCACACACACACACACACACACACACACACACATATATATATATATATATATATATATATATATATATATAATATATATATATATATATATATATATATATCTATATATATATATATATATATATATATATATATATATATATATGCTCAAACGCTCAAGATAATGTAAAAAACAAAGATGTGGTTTCGCGTGAAATTACTACGACATAAATGTAAAGTACGCCGTTTGGATTAATATTGACCATCAGGGCTCTTTTACCTTAATCTCAGTATACACGGGTGCTTTTGTATAAATTATATATATATAATATATATATATATATATATATATATATATATATATATATATATATATATATCGAGAGAGAGAGTTCAACTTACCAACTTAAGTCGTGCCGACAACGCGATATCATTACGAAGATTTCTCGTGGGAGACTCCACATTTATTTTTCGATTTACACAAAGACATCGATCCGCCTCGTAACGCTTGGCTCAAAGCGAAAAAGGCCGCATAAGCTGCTACTCGCAGACTGCATCGTATAAAATAGATTCCCACAATGCGTGTGATCTGCCGAATTTTTTTATTCGCATGCTTTACTTTCTTTGGTAAATCATGCACCAGGCAGGAGAGAGTTGGCTAATCCTGGCACAGGAAGCTTTAATTGTGTAAGAGAATTCAATTTAAGGTGGCCAAAAATAATTCTGAGACGGTAGCAAATACCATTTGCTACCACTATAGACCTTGTGCGCAGCTAGAGTTACGAATTTTCCGCCGAAGGTTGTTTTCTGGAGCAGTATTTCAGTTGCTTTTCGGTCACCGAGCATATAGTAAAACCCTTTGCTCATAAGTAATAAAAAAGCGTGCCATCTTTTCTCGGCAGTTTTATAGGCAGGCATGTCGAAGGGTACCTCTTTGTAGACAACTAAGTCTGTGCGAAAGAATTCTCTTACTGATTGTGTCGGTCAGGGCCGTAACAATGGGCGGGGGAGTGAGGGGTTAGCCCCCCCCCCCCCCCAATGCTTAAACTTTTTGGGCGATGCTAAAATATTTACACGCCTGCACAGCGACCACCATTTGCCAAAGTTAGCCGTTCAAAATTCCTGGGTACGACCCTGGCGTCGGGATTTCTTTGTATTCTCAGTAGCCATGGGAACCATCGTTAAAAGCGCAACATCACACAAACTCAAGAGAAGACCAGACGAGATCTTGTGCTTGTGTGGTGTTGCGCTTTTAACGATGGTTCCCATGTCTAAACACCAACTAGCCCAACAGTCAACTCTCTTAAAGAATAATTCTCAGTAGCATTCTTGTGTTCTGAAAACCAGTCGCTACGTCACGTTCATGACTTCTTTTAATTTGTCATAACTTAAGCGGTCGCTTCAGTTGTTTATCAACACAACATATTCTGCACATACAAATCCGTTTGAGGGAAATTTTCAACTGAACGTTTGACTTCACTGGTCCATGATCCGAATTTTAAAAGCCTGAAATGGAGAAGCGGGCATAGAGAGCTACGGCCCTCTGTGAGATGGCTGCCAGACAGGACGGCCAAATATTCTGTTATCAGTGGACGGGAACCTTAGCCAAGCTCGACCGGTGGGGGGGGGGGGGGGGGGTCGAGCCCCCACCCCCCGTACTCTCCGCCTGTGGGTGTTACACAACTGTTGTTTTATTTGTGAGCTTCAGACCAAGCCATCTGTCTCGACGAACAGAGTCGCCTGCAAGAGGGCGTACGCTGCAAGAGAGATGTGGCGCCGTAGTTCTTCGGCGGCCTTCGCCTTTTCCATCTGAATGGACATGGTGGCTGTTCGCAGATGCTCGAGCTTGTCCCGGACGACTGGGAAGGCCACCATTCTCTCATGGTTGGTGTCTGACTGGCCGAAGACGACGTTTCTGCGGGTGCAAATCGCGAAAGGCTCAGTTCCAAAACATAGAATTTGCGTCACGTGGTCCCAGAATACGCACCGATTTCCGTAGATACGGACATTGTGCACCACAAACGCTACAGCCATCCACAGAACGTGTATTCAATTAAAACATACTTCAGTTAAGACTTATTGACGGTCCGCATTGACTCGCCCCCTTTGCAACGGTAACTGCAATGGCGAACAAGGTAACGCTCTAGAAAATACCCGAAACGTTAATTTGAAAATATTGCAATGTAGCGCTTAGTAGCTACTCACTTATGCAGAACAACCTAAGCAATTTCAAAAATGTCGGGAGGCTCTTTGTGAATTATTTGCTCGAGCGTTGTCTTCTTTCGTTTCTGTCACGTCGCCAGAGATTTCGGACGCTCGCTTTCATCCTGAAGCGTGCCGTGACAGCATTCCTTTCCTTTGCTATATTAGAAGACATCCTTAGTTAAGAAGCCAGTGACGAAACTAATGTTCATTATTTCGTAGTTCTAGTACATACTACATACCACGGCACCGATTTCATGTCACCGGAACAAGTATCATCCTGAGCTCAGCTGAGGCAGACTCTTACACCAAGTATTGCCAAGCTATATACTGCAGGCAGCATCTGCGACACAGCCTAAGTCAAAAAGGGGTTTACCAGCCACCACGTATCACTAACCTCAGTTTTGCCTGAGCTGTGGTGCTATCCACTTCTTGAACGAAGCTGCGCCCCAAGCCCATCATCTTGTCGTTGTACCGCCGAACTTCCAGGGGGCTTGAAAGAAGGGTTAAAACGTAGCAGAAAACAACGTGAGTGAATATTTCAGATCAACCGCTTTGTTCCTTCCCAGCAGCACACCACAGCGTGCATGCGGGGACAAAGTTATTCTGACGACGACAAACGCGCAGACACTACGCTGTGGCTGTCAACGTAAGAAAAGAGACAAATGCTCTGAAACATCAACATGACAAACCGATGAAAATTACTTTTTTTTTTAATGCAATCCAGGTACGTCCTCTCTGTGTTTATACCATCTCTGTTCTCATTTTGGGGATCACCGTTTCTGGAGGAAAAGAAGGCGTACTTGGAAGGGGGGGCTTTAGAAGTATTCATGCATGACTACATGCGCAATTTCTCATGTAATGGGACTATTCGCACTGCTCTCGTTGTGCTTCAGGCAAGCAATAAAGAAATACAATGACTATATGGGTTGTTACTCGCTACCTCACAACTATAGCGCCAAAACACTTTCCTTTTTAAGGCTACTGATCCGTGCTCTGCCCAGACCGTGTAATTCCCGGCTCCTAGCGGTACGCCACTGACGTGACGAGTCTCAGGGCAAATGTAGCGGTCGTATAGCGAACGATCGGAAGAACACGTTCAAGGGATTTTCGTGCTCGTAACTGCTCTTTGCAATTCAAGACGTTTTTTTTTTTAAACAGCGAAGCTGCTTTTAGTTGAGGTTTCCGCGTCCGATGATGGCGTATATAGCGCTGGTCGCGTGGCCTCGCGGTGTGGCGAGAGTGGGAGTCGGTAATAAGGCCTCACACTGGCCCACCGAGCCTCACACTGGCCCATATCGGCCCATATTGCTGTGAGGCTCGGTGGAAAGGGGAACAATTTAAAGACGCGCCAAGAGGGGGAGTGTAAAGGCTCAGCGGAGAGGGCGAACCGATGATAGGCGCATCAAAGGTGGGCGACGGTGAGCCTGACGAAGGAGGGAATCAGCTTCGCTGTTACGACGGTGTTCGCAAAGTGCAGCTGGCCGCATCTTTTGTAGCGTTAGCTACACTTGCCTAGCCGGAGCCGATTTCGCGTGGATCCTCATGAGCCGTGCCGCGCATGCGCGAGGATCAGTGATGTCACACAGCTGGCTCACCCCTCTCCGCGCTCTCCGCCACCGCGCTCTCTCCGCCGCCGCGATCTCACGCACACTCCGCCGCTGCCGCGCGTGACTCCCTGCCGCCGGTCTGCGCTCTCCAGAGGAGTGACGTCGTAGCCAAGGTAGACGTACTGACGCCGGCGCACGCGCGCGCAGCTATTCGCCTTCGCTGCGCAGTCGCTGTCTGACACTGCAGCGAATGATAGCGCCTCTGACTGGCGTTTGCAGGTGGGTAACGCCATGGAGAAGGATAGCGCAAATGCTGTTCAACGGCGCAGAAGAACGGAGAAGCTTCCGAAGTAGTTGCCTGGCTATTAGTGGTGCAGCGTACGAAGAATGAACAGAAGAAGGCTAATAATCCTAGACAACCTGGAAAGCTAAGAATAATCAGCTGAACCTTTGCTAACGCTACGTATATCCTGGCACAGCCGAGCTAAGCCACTGCAAATTCTTTTATTTTCTTTCGTTGCACTAACCTAGGGGCGTTGTGCTAGACTGAAGCTTCGACTATATTTTTACACCGGACATGTGAGTACGTCGGCCAATAAAAAGAATAGATGTGATACAGCGGACCAAGTGCGCAGCCACGCATGTCGCTTTTGTTTACGCGTCAACCCGACTTTGTGCACTGTGCATGAAGGCGAACTATCAGCTGATGCGGCTTACTTCTTCAGGTCGACTCTGGTGAGTTCTCCCTCGAAGTGGTTCAGGTTAGCCGTGAAAAGCTTGACGGCGTGGCTAAGGCTGTCTGCAAAAGTGAAAGGGACGAAGAGGTTTAGAGGGTGATCACTTACCGTGGACGCTCTACAACGGCTCGTAAAAGTGTAAAAGAGTAAGCAAATTGAATTGAATATACGCAAAATGTTTCCATAAAACCTCTCTTTCTCTCTCTCTTTATGTATACTTTATTTTGTTATTTGGGCTGCCTAATGTCAAACATTAGGCAGCCCCAAGTAACAGCTGCGTTTTACTCTGGACAGGTAATATGCTGCTAGGAGGAACCGTGCATGCATACACTTCACATTTAGATCACAACAATGACTGCCTAATTTGTGTGCCTGCTTCAGTGCGCACACAGGTCGGCTACCCCGGTTTCCCATTCGTGAAAAATGGAACTACAGGCCTCTGCTTTCATCTATTTCTTGTGTGTGGCGCTCGTGTCGTTTCCATTTATATATAGTTATGAAATGAACTTGCAATGCTCACGTACGTGTAATTTATTGTTAAGGAGCTTTTACGTCTCAAAGCAGCACTGGGTTATGAAATATGAACTAGTAGGGGCTCCTGCCTCATTACGCATGATTGAAACAAAAATAAAGTTAGCAAAACATGTGGTCCAGAAACTGTCGCACTAGATTGTACCTGGCATATGAGTTACATGCATACTGAGAGCGCAAAAGGGTTTTGCGCAAATGCATAGTCACCTGTGCACATTCATCCTTCATATACATACGTACTGGCCACGTGGACGTTTATGCCGGTGAGAAACAAACCACTGTAACCTTGGCGCCACGAAATAGCTGCACTAGTGAGAAACAATGCAGTACTTCGCCACACGGGATTGCGTAAGACAGTTTGACCATTCGGTTTATGATATGCCCTTGTTTAGTATCGCTTCCCCCCTTTATGGACTCTAATGCACTGTAAAGGGTCCTACAGAGTAAAATAAATGATGATGAATCGTAAACTTGTTTTTTTTAGGGGGGGGGGGGGCGAACTCGAGACATATTTAAAGATCACAAACACAGATCGTTCTGCCTGTGTCTTCTTTACGTAAATATCGCCTGCCTGCCTGCCCCCCCCCCCCCCCCACCACACACACACGCACAAAATAAGACATGCACCAACTTGCACGAGAAGAGGTTATATATGATGAAGAGCCTGCGGATGATAATTTATACGCCTGATGGTTATCCTATTTACTTATCTGTATTTGTGCCTTTATTCACTGTTGAAGTCTTTAAGCGATTCTAGCAAAGTATGACTTAGTAACTCCAGCCAAGCAGCGCGCTGCTTTTAGTTTCCCATGGTAGTTTCAAGCAGAAATGAGTATGTTTTAGCATGCGTGGGAAAAGTTGTTCGTGAGTTGTAGAGGTACAGGTTCAAAGTTAGCAAGCATTATCGGCGTCGCAAGTAAAATAACGAAAATAGGAACGAAAGGTATTCCTTCCTTCCTTCTCTTTCTTTCTTTCTTTCTTTCTTTCTTTCTTTCTTTCTTTCTTTCTTTCTTTCTTTCTTTCTTTCTTTCTTTCTTTCTTTCTTTCTTTCTTTCTTTCTTTCTTTCTTTCTTTCAAGAGATCGCACGTGATTACTTCGCGTACGCAGTGACGCTAGCTATACTTTATGGTATAGGCTAGCAGTTCGTGTCCGTGATTTCTAAAGCTGAATTAACTATAACACCAAGAAACAAAATTGCAGCATGATTATCGAATTTTAATTCAGCTTTCATTCCCTGGTAGCTTTTATTTTATTCCACATTCGTAGTTCTGAGATCCGCCGAAAGCAACCGTCTCAAATCTTACACGGGACTCCCTCAATTTGCCACCGTGTCCGCGTGGAGCCTACGCCAGACATGAATCCACAGTTCGCATGCCACATTAACGACGGAGTAGCACATGCCCTGCCGTGGCAGGAGCAAAACAAATACCGTGAATATCTTATTTTCCTCTCCCCTCCAGCGGTAATAAATGAGCCACCCATTTATTTGCCGACTTCCCGATCATTTTTGTGCGGCCTACTTTCTGGAATTACTTTTAGAATTTATTAGACGCAACGTTCAAAGCAGCGAGTTCTACGCAAATCTACGCAGGCAAAATGAATCAGCGACACGAAAAAAAAAAACAAAGAAACAAACAAACGTTGTTGGCGACGCAAGGAATGGTTGCGCTCGATAGCACGCGCTTGCGGTTTATTTTATAGCCCACCCTTAGTCGGATCCGCCGCCACCAGCACAATTTTTCGCCACAACGGTTGCTCACTTCAACGGAGAGAGACATCCCTTGCGCCACGCGGTTTCTGTGCACATGACGCACATGCGATGCAACACCGAACCATGCATCGTCACGAGTCGATGCAGCTGCGCGCTTGCAGCTCGTCAACAACTTGCGTCAGTGCACCAAGAAGGCTGAGTGGCACTGTTTCGGACTGATTTAGCTGAATAGCAGAATATGCAGACACGATATACAACAGGGGTATAACTGACTCACTTTCACACAAACGCCCGTTCTTCCTACAGGCGCAGGCTATATATTTACATAGCATGTATACCTTCTGTGACACTCGGGATGGTTTCCATACAGCCTTTTAAAATCTTAAGCGTTGTGCGTCAACAAAGCTGAAACGAGTCTCTTTACGCACGCAGAAGGCAGAACCAGCTTGGCCTGATACGACATCGGGCATAAAATGGATTGTTAGATACGGAGCCGTAGAACCGGTGATTGCACTCAAATAAATTCATTTCATTCGAAATACATCCAAACGATTTTCCTCTATGAATGAACAAAAGAAAAAAAGAATGGGCAAGCTCCATTGCCAACATGCATCACAACAATACGCGAGCAAAATGAGAGACAAACAACGTACATAAGCCTAAGGCTTACGTCGTTTCCCTCCAATTATGAACTAAGACGTTACATTGTTAATGTGATTACCGAAGCGGATGCTATTTTTGTCCAGGACGTCCTTGTGGCGGGTGCTAAGTTCGTTGAACTCGAGGTTGAGGCGCGCACCGAGCTCCTTCAGGTCGTAGGGCAGGAGGACTGCCTCGGACCACTGCCACAGCAGCGCGATCAGCAGCTCCCGGCACATGCGGTGAACCCGGTAGCCCGGGTCGATGAACTTGTCCGCCAGTTCGAACACGTCGTAGGACGTGCCTAGCGCCGGGAAGTACAGGCCCTTGCTCGCGTTGTTCTGCACCGAGACCGGCCGCGCAATGCTGCTGAATGCGTACGCGTGACTGCGAACTTTGCGAACAAACGCTCTCTCTCGTTTAGCACCAAGGCACTACAGCGTTCGTATACGGTCAATTTCCCAACACGCGGAGCAAAGAGCTTCCTACAAAAGAAAAAGAATCAACCGGCCATGTGGTTATCCTAACTGGAGAAGCAACGTTGTTCAGAGTTTTCGACACTGGTAGCGTGTATGGGACGTACGTGTGCTTGCGGCGTAAGGACTCTCTCGAGAGATTAACGCCTTCCAGCCAAGTTGTACCCCCCCTCCTTTATCTGTTTAGGATCATTCCCTATGCATGATGCAGTATTGGGCTCAACGACAGCATTTAATACTTGATTGCACTAATGGGCGCCCTACTACACAGAAGGCGGTCGCCACAAAAATGTGGCGACCGCCTTTCTGGCATAACCAAGCAAGGGTATGTACAAAGCCGGCTCGTGCACAATGAATTACACCGCGTGCGGAGTGTGTCCAAAGTGCGTGACCAGTACATATGCGCTCCTTCCAGTGCGCATTTCATATTTTGTTACGAGTTCGAAGCTTCGCGATTTCGGACCATGTTCTGGCGTTACGGTAAACCTTATGCATTGCCAATTATGCGGGGAGTGGTGTAATAAATCGCACAGCTGGCACGGTTTTGCTACTTCAGAAAAAAAAAAAAACGTGTACCACAGTTTTGTGTGCATGTTCTGCCACGACAGTGCCAGCCTGCTTGCGTGCGGGTGTGCGAGTGTTTTGTTTGCAGGATACGTTATTCCGGTTTCCTTCTCCATCAAACGCAAGAGTGGAAGGAGTAGTAGGCAACTTGCGCCGCTAAAGTAACGTGTAGGGCGGTTTCGCACGCGTGCAGCAACCGCTGTAAAACAGAGCCACGAGTCCGTTCGATGCATTTATGCGTAATGTGTACATTCACCATCTGTTTCTTTCTCTCTCTCTCTCACTCAACGCGAGCTTCCAGCTTATTCTCAGTCAAGTGGAATTGGGGCAACAGATTGAGCATGTTTACGGAACGACCAGCTGCATTTTTAACAGGATCGCCCGAGCATCGACCGCACGATGTGTATATATACGTCAGCGTGTTATCGTTGGCAAGAAGCGGTGAGATCGGTGGGAGCACGTGATCACTTACCACTCTTCATTTCACCTTCGTGATGGATGCGCTATGCGTTATAAAATGAAGAGAGCAGAGCGCATTACAGATGTCACATCTTACTCGTGCACGTGTTCGGCTTCACGTTGTTTTCAATATGAGGCACCAAGCGTACTATACAACACAACCGGGGAGTGTGCCCTGCCGATGTGAACTGCATTAACAGGTGACGCTCGCACTGTACTCGCACAGTGCGCTTGCGCCAATTATCGCCAGTCTCACCATTTCTCGTCGATATATGGCGATGCCAAATAGAAAATTCGGCGCTCCCGTGATGTGAAAAATCTGGTCGATTGTGCATACGCATGCCTGAATTAAAGCTGGAGTAAATGAACGTCGCGCCTTTGTTACAATAAGCTTTTACGAGGAAAATAAAACAATTTCTCTCGCGTGGGCAGCAACTAGATGTACTCAAGGTGCATACGTTTGTGTACGACTGCAGCTACGTCAATACATCTGCGAGAATGCTATAGGTTGCGTAAAGAAATATAAGACACATTAGTGATATTAACTGATTTTTTCTGAGCGATAATTAGGTCGTTCGCAGCATATGCGGTCTGGTTGCGCGGTAATGTTTTTACTCTTCTTTCCATTTTTCAATATGGACGACATTGAGCATGACCACCGAGTTCGTGCAAAGCCGCACGATCAACTGCTGCACCAAGCACCGCATCTGCTTCGCGCTACTGTATACCTCCGCGTCGAAGCGTGGTTGTGCGAGGTCCAGTGGTTAGCGGTAGCAGCCATGGACAAAGTTTTTTTATTTTAGTGTACAGTCTAAACTGACCACACATGCTGACGCACGGAGCCACGACTTACTTTATACAAAGCTGTCGCAAATCGGCGTGGGCTTCGATAAAACACGGGCATTTGCAAGATGCATCAGTAAGTGAAAACAGAAGCAAAGCAGGCCGAAAAGTAGCCGATCTCACGCGTATGTGTGATTCGGTTAAAAAAAGCTTTCTTTCATATTTATTAAAATGTGATCACTTCAAAATTTCTTTTCACTTATATGCAGCTCAACAATTCTCACTCAATTTACGCCACACATCATGCAGTCTGACTACGCGAACTGCTAGGAAGGCCTCTCCCATGTTTCCCCAGTCAACCCGGCCCTGTGCTTGCAGCGGCCACGTTATTGCCGCAAACTTCTCAATCGCATCTGCCCACCTAACTTTCTGCCTCCCCATGGCGCGCTTGCCTTCTCTAGGAGTGCAGTCTGTTACTCTTAATGACCAGCGGTTGTCTTGCCTTCTCGCCACATGCCCTGCCCATGTCCATATCTCCTTGATTTCGACTTAGCTACCCTAAACATGCATTTGTTCCCTGACCCACCCTGCTCTGTTCCCGTACCTTAAAGTTACACCTATCATTTTCATTTAAGTTGAGCCCTTTTCGTAAGCCTCCAGGTTTCTGTCTCATAGGTAAATACCGGTATGAGATGCAGCTGTTAGATCATTTCCCCTTGAGAGATACTGGTAAACTGCCATTCATGATCTAGGGAATAGCCGCCAAATGCTTTCCACCTCATTCTTATTATTCTAGCTTACTTCAGTCTCACGGTTCGGACCTGCGGTCGCTACCTGCCTTAAACAGACGTATTCCTTTACTACTACTTCTAGTGCCTCGCTACCTTACGCAAACAGTTGCTTTCTACCCGACACTGTTCCTCGGAAGAATTGTCTACGTATACAGAGTGCCACATGCCCATTGTACGAGCAGATACAGTTAGCCGTTGCAAGAGATTATGCATCATAGTAAACTGCGCTTTACTCAGTGAGAAACCGACGAAGCATGTGCATCGAAACAGAATCACCGGGCAATTACGCTTGAAAAAGTTCGCTTTTATAAAAGATTTGTGCTCTTGATGGCATACGTATGTTCAGTTTCAATAAGAATATTTAGTCATCATTTGTTGTATTACTGCGTAATACCCTAGAAAGCAGGGCCAGTGGACATCTTGAGTGTTGGTATAAGATGACAATGCTGTCCTGTGCATGCGCTATTCGACGGCACATCAGAGGGTGAATTCGCACAGGGAAGGAAATTCAAGAACGCGGACTACAGTATGCACACGGTTATTTTGTTCCTTACTCCGAAGGCGACGTCGAGGCTCGGAATTCCGGCAAGTTGTACAAACGGTGTGAAGCCCCCGGTCTTCCTCAGCATTGGTAGACTGAAAAGTGAACACGACATCCAATCAGTGCAACCAAGTCTAATGGTATGAGTGCAGCTAACCTTGTACACGTAAACGAAGCATCCGTCTTCGTGAACAGTAGACTTGGTGGAACACACTTATACTTGGCATGGATGCAAACGTAACCCAGTGAGTTATGCCCAAGGCGGAGGTAGTTTGAGCGGAACCTTTTATGAAGGTAGATAGCTCAATGGTCATGAATTACGTATAGATAGCGCAACGGCCTAGTCTGGCTAAGAAACTCTTAGCAAATAAGTAATAATGAGGTTTCAATGAAATTTTTAAGTGCGAATGGCAATGTAATATGGCTGTATATAGTGACCTCAAATCAAGTGATAGTAAAGGTAATAAAATATATAACAAAATATGATGACAAGTGACGAAATATGATGACTGTGCACGAATAGACGGGTTATGAAGGGCTGATATGCTAAATCTTGTCTGTGCTGTGGCGCAGCAGTCTCACGAGGTCCCTTGCGGGCACCCGAGCGCAGTCTCACGCTGCCCACTCGAATATGTGGACTAGGCATACAGTTTCCCTTTAGCATATAACTGTTGCCCAACACTGTACAAGATCTCCCGCTAAAATAGGGCGGGACCATCATTAGCTTAGATTGACAGTAAGCTAAGCAAGTTGGTAGGGATTCGTAATAAGTAAATGTGCGTAAACACGATCACAAGAAGAGCGAGCGTTTGCGTTATTATTGACGTTATTGTATCTGTGTTTTGCATGCTTGGCCTCTCCGAACGATGTCATGGTATTCGAGTGCTCATAGCGGTGCTCTAGTTGGCATGAAGGATCGGCATATGCTAAGTTGTATCTATGATTCATAATTACCCGAATGAGTTGATGCACAGTAAAAAGAAATTGCCAAAATTAAGACCAGATTTGCTTCGCGCCTAGACCTGCCGAGTACTCCAAAGGTGAGACGGAGAAAGCGATTTTTTTCCTGGTGCCGCCCCATCAGGGCCTTGTGGCGTTAGGTTACGATGTAAGCCTCACTGTGCAGCCCGAAGGTTCGCGGCTTTGATCCCATGCTCAATAACTCAGCAAATTTCGAAAAGAGCTGTACATGGAAATCCGCGGTATGTGCTCTGCCACAACGGCACTGGTTTATGCTGACGCTTTCAGGACTGCTTTAGGCCATTCACGCATTGCTGCTTCCGACACGTTTCTTTTTCTATAGCGAGGCCCGTATTGGTGCCAGCGCCCTAGTTTTACTTAGTATAAAGGATGCGGCGAATCCACTTCTGCAGCGACGTTTATTGCGTTTGCGACATCTTAAAAGTAAAAAAAAAAGCTTCGCTAGAGCAACATCCTGACCGGCTGTTATACGCGAAAGAAAGGGAAAAGACGCTCTTGCAGTTCGACAGACACTTCGTTTACAGGGCGCGGTGCTTTCGATGTATAGTAAAACCATCATGGCACATATCTCAAGAAAGGACGGTCAAGCTGAACTGCGTTTCTGCCGAAAATGTTCCCCTGTCCTCTGTCGAGACGTTGGTCATGCTGGCTGGCAAACCCTGACGCACGGAATCACGTGCTTTGTGAAGGTGCTGTGGCAGGAAGCCGTTACACGGATGTTAATTTATGCAGTTTCGCAAGTGCTCGACCTCAAGCCACGAGTTCCCACGCGGCATGCATTGCTCGATCGCGTTTCCTCGCACATGGCGCCACACGTGTGAGTTTTTCGCGATATATATATATATATATATATATATATATATATATATATATATATATATATATATATATATATATATATATATATAGATCGCTTGCAAAAGCAAAACGCGCCGTTTTTTTAAAGGTGAATTGACACTGACACGCAAAAAAAAAAACGAAAAAAAAACGTGGTTAACAGGAAATACGCCTACGTGTCGCTTGTACTGAGCGTTTAGTCGGTGTTTCTTTTTCTGTTTTTTTTTTTTGTTTAAAAGCAGCCTCAAGCGACTAATTTCACCGTTGCGTTGTTTCATCGGCAAACTGTAGGAGTAAGCTCACTCTGGCTGGCCGCTCTCTCCAGCCGCTGCGTGCAGGTCAGTGTACCAGGCATTGTAGTAGCTCGTGTTCCGGTAGTGAGGCACCTGTCGACAGAATCGGGAGCACCGCATATCGAAACCGCTCATGCAGTATCATTGCGCGCTCGAGAACGTTTAAGTGTAGCCCAGGAACGACATGCGGTCAAGCAGGTTCCTGCTTGCTGGATTATCTGCGAAAACCTACGTTTGTCGTCATCCGAGCTCACTTCTTTCCTCGTTGTGCGCTCGGATGGTGAGCGACACTGGCATAGCCATGCAGGGGGGGTGTCAGACCCATCCCCTAATATTTTTTTTAAATTTTACACACACACACACACACACACACACACACACACACACACACACACACACACACTATATTATATATATATAATACTATATATATATATATCTATATATATATATATATATATATATATATATATATATACGCGGACATACAAACGCACGCACGAACACATACATAAAGGATAGACAACCCCCTTGACAAAAATCTCTGGCTACGCCCCAAGTGAGCGAAAACTGGAAACTCAAGCGCATACCGGGCATTACCAGTAACATACGTCGAGATCGCTTTGCTTGTATGCGACGCAGGTATTTCAAATACGATGCCGCTCAACCATATTCTAATACAGTTAAATTGTAAAAGATGAAAACGTGAGTCACCTGAGCCCGCCGTGTTTTAAATGCGAAGCATTTCTTAGCGAATCTTTGGCCCTTTGAGCGTTTCTATCTATCTATCTATCTATCTATCTATCTATCTATCTATCTATCTATCTATCTATCTATCTATCTATATCTATCTATCTATCTATCTATCTATCCGCCTAAGTCTAGGTGCTGTCATGATCGCCTCCTTTACTTGGTGTAGACTAAAATTGGCATGGGTGGGTTAGAGAATTTGACGAATATGACTGTCAGGTCATGACATGAATAACGTAAAAATCCTTTCGCGTGCGTCGTCAAACCTTTTCCCCCAGACACGTGTGGCACATACCCGTTTACCACGGGCCGCGGTGTAAGGGTATGCGCCACAGGTGATTGACAGTTTATATCTACCCAGGAGCGGCTAGAACATGATTTGGTAATTTAAATGAGAGAGTGTTAAGAAAAACCGACATCGCCAGCGTTGACCCGACGAATGGAAAGAATAAAAATTAGGATCCCAACAGGAATCGAACCCAAGCATTCTGCGTCGCAGTCAGGTATTCTACCACAGAGCCACGCCACGTCTATAAACTGGTTTGGAACAACAGCCTATGCAGGCATAATGTCGGTGCAACGTCAATTGTGGTTGTGTTGCTGGCTATTAATTTTACAAGAAAGCGCTAAACACTACATATCTACTCCTACGATACAGGCATCATACCAGATTAACGTCTGTGGTTACAGTGTTGGCTCGGCTTTTATAGCAGTCTAATAAACATTACATTTGTATTTCTATGATTCAGCAAGCTACATTGAAGCATACTTATTGTAACTGCGCAAAAAACGGACGGAAACACGAAGGGCGAGAAAAGCACAAACAAGCGCAGACTATCAACTGAAGTTTTATTGCAAGAACGAGGCAATATAAAGGGCAGGAAAAAGCGAGAGAGGGCAAAAAAAGGAGGAGACAAAAGGCACGAGGGACCAAATCAACAAAAACTTTGGCCACATCAGGCCAAAGTTTTTGAAACATTGAAGCTTTGCTCAACCCCGGAGGAATACATTAACGAAAGTTACGTGTGATATTCACATGATTGCACCATAAAGTGCACTTAGTTTCGATAATACTGAGGCATGTACTCTGACGTGAGAGCTGCCGTTACGTCGCACCACAAGTTACCCTTTAAACGCCCGTGTTGTCGACGTGCCTGGTAAGCCCACGATGTGCACACAGCTACTACACTTACAAAAGCACGTCGATCCACATCGTAACGCTCGGCGCAAGGACATCAAATACAGCATAAAAGTACTCGCTGAACGCTTCGTGTGAAACCGATTCCCACAACGCGTGGGATCTGCCGAATTTTTTTGTTGAGCGCTTGAAACGTAACGAATAAACTATAGCCCGGGCTACGGTCTACCGTTAATTATTGGGTCACTCAAACTTCTACAAGATATATCGCTTGAAAAAAAAAAAAGCAAGGGCTCTTTCGCATCTTTGCTAAGTGATCAGTAGTATGAGCGCCCATATGATGTCTCCTGCTACAAAAATGTATTTCATCTGAAAAAAGAAAGAGCAGGGGGGGGGGGAGCGGGGGTCAGGAGCATAGGCGTCGGCAGGGGGGTGCAAAGGGGGCACTTCGCCCCTACCCCCCAAGCCTTAAACACCACCGCTCCCCCCCCCCTCCCCTCCACCACTACGATGCAACCAACGTTAACACCGCCCAAGACAAAATCCTTCTTACGCCGATGTTCAGGAGCGCTTCCTACACTCAGTCGGGCACTATAAGAGGTTAGCATACTGCCCGATTTTGCGTTCAGGTAGTATTAATCGTGAAGGCTGAAAGGGTGCTCTCGAATCGGACACGAACCGAGCAGGAATGTTCGGCGTGCATTCGAGATCCGTGTAATACGCCAACGAAAGGGACAGCCGATCGTGGCGAACTGGTTTCGAGCGTCATGCACGGCGAGGTAGACGGTGGTCTTTCCCTGCCCCTTTCTCTGCCCTTTGCGATTGTATGAGTAGACGGAGGTACGCGTCTTGCGCCAAGGTTGTCGTACGCAGCGCCTGGCTATCAATAGAAACGCACCTGCGCGTCCTCCAAGACAGACCGAATAGAGTAAGAAGAATAGAATGATACACTGCGCAATGCACGTCGCGAAGTCGCACTGCGTCACCGGTGACACTTTCAGAACTTCTAGTAAAGGCACGCAACTTGACTGTGCAATCGAGTCAGTAATAGCCACACAGTGTACAGCTGCAGCATTCTCAGCACACATTGGCACGAAGTAGGAAACAGGAAAATAAAAAATGAAAAAAAAAACGACATTGTATAGCGTTTGAGTACGTGATCTGTAACCCTTTCAAACTCGTACTATTTTCCTCATAGAGACCCAAAGACAGCTCAGCAATCGCTATTGAAGTCCCTCCACCGAATAGAGTAAGAAGAATAGAATGATACACTGCGCAATGCACGTCGCGAAGTCGCACTGCGTCACCGGTGACACTTTCAGAACTTCTAGTAAAGGCACGCAACTTGACTGTGCAATCGAGTCAGTAATAGCCACACAGTGTACAGCTGCAGCATTCTGAGCACACACAGGCACGAAGTAGGAAACAGGAAAAAAAAAACAAACAAAAAAAAACGACATTGTATAGCGTTCGAGTACGTGATCTGTAATCCCTTTCAAACTCGTACTATTTTTCCTCATAGAGACCCAAGGACAGCTCAGAAATTGCTATTGAAGTCTCTCCTTAATGCAGACTGGTGGTATGTCATGAATATTTTGTTTAGGTATTCAGGCAAGGCACTGAAGGTATAGCATCTCTATGCGTTTCGAGAATATTCACATTTTCTCACCTTCCTTGTACTAAAGCAGTTGTTTTATATAATCGGAGAGGTAAAGGTGCAAACATGGCGTGGTATATGCGGGGTATTTTTTTCCCTCTAAGAAATACCGAAATAAAACAAAACAAAAAATGTCTGTGAAAGGCAGCATAGCTGTAGTCCTCGAGCTCGCTCTCAAAGCGGTACACAGCGCAAGCAGAAAAGAAACAACCGATGAATCCGACGAAATGCCTCACCTGACGCTTTTCGCAATAAATGGAAAAAAAAATAAGCGGGTTTCGAGAGCAGTATTACTCTCCGAACTGCAATACAGCCAAACCCGACAATATCAAGCTCTGGTAAATCGAATTATCCTTCATATCAGACTATTTTCCAACACGGTGATCCCTGGAGGTCAACGCATAGGTAGATATACGGCTGCAACAAACAAAAATAGCAGGAACACTTCATATATCGAACCTCACAAGTTATTGGCTTTCTTTCGCGGAAGTGGGCTTTCCCGCATGAATATGGCGCCACGTGGAGCTAGTAGAAACTACCGGTTCACGTGCTTTCTCCCACGACTCCTCATGGTCGCGCCCGTCTAACTTCTCCTATACTTTTCTCCCCTTTCCCCCCAGGTGTCGCGGTTGTGGTGTCCTCGCCTGAGAGACAGTTACTGCGTCACTTACCCCCACTATTCACTTAATTTTCCCAAATAAAGAATCTCTTTCTCGTGGGAGTGCCGTCGCCAGAAGAACCTGCTGCTCGCCGTAAAGCTGGTGATAATCAAGACAAGTGAACGTAAAGAAAAGTCTGACGTCGCTGCTGCGTACAGCATGCAAAGAAGCACGCTGAGTACGGTAATGAAAAACAAGCCTGACATTAGGACCAAGGCGGACTAGAGGCTTCCGGCGCCTGACGAGTACGCACACCTGCAAATGATATGGACGCGCTGTTTACATCCCGATGCTGTATTTTCTCGCATATAACCCGCACGCCAAACTACAAACCGCGGAAAAATAAAAGTTAAAAAAAAATCCCCGCGTATCGCCGTGAAGCCACTCCTCGCATTATCATGAAGCCAACTTGCGCGCCGAAATTCGCACCGGAAATATGGTCAATTCATTAAAAGTTTTATATCGAGTTATACGATATATCGAACTCATTCCCGTTTTTTTTGTTCGGTGTATGCTTTATATACACAATATATGGGTTTGACTGTATCTGCAATAAAAATTTATATACATAAATCGTTTGTGATCTAAGGAATTCGTATATTTAGTTCTCGCATGTATTCGGGCCAGTAACGCACGCATCTGTAAAGACATTGTTCATTAAACGTAATAACTGCTTTATACACCAACCCCCTTTCCCCTCAAAAACAACAAACAAACAAATAAAACATGCTCTCCCTCTCCGTATGTATCCCTCTCACACGTACACAGCAATGTAGGACATAGAACATGGGAACGAACCTCAATCTCTACCACTTGCTTGGGGAATGCCCTGGCCTCAAAAAGATAATATAGACGGTGAATCACCTGTGGGTATGCGCCACACGTGGCTATGGGAAATGATTTCATATCGTACGCGCCAGGCATGTCATGTTAATAATGCCATGACCTGCCAGCCATGTTCGTCACACAGTCATACCCTCCTATGGCAATTTTAACTAAAAAGCCCGTGTCGCAGAAATTTTGGTGTCGGTGTTGGCGTCGTTGGTTGTGAGCGAAAAATCAGCGTTGTCCTTGAGCGAAAAACCTCGATTGTTGCAAATAATAAAAAAAAATTAAAGCCAGTTCCACGCCTGGGAAATCTGAGTAAACAGCGGTGCTTGCAAACAAGCGCCACCACCTGGCGATTGCTTCGAGTTCTTTCTTCATGTTCCTTTCATCATCTCTTTCTAGATATTCTTCTTTATCTCTTTCTACATTGCCCTCTCTCCTCCTTTCCCTTCTCCTCACATCAATCCTCAGCCTCACTTCTTTTTCCCACCCTTTGCAATGATATAGTGTACATGGCTATGCTATGATTTACCCTCTCACCTCCTCCTCACCCTTACATCAATCTTAGACCTCACTTCCCTTTCCCATCCCCTCTCTAATCTATACAAGGCTATGCCTTGCTTTACCCTCTCCCTTCCTTCCTCCTGACCTTCACATCGTTCCTCCTCAGTTCCCTTTCCCACCCCCTTGTTGTACTATACTGTGCATGGCTACGCTATGCTAGGAGCTGCTTGGCACATACCCGCTGTCTGTGGAGCATATCCGCCGAGTTTTCTGTGTACGACACCGGCCTTACTCCGAGCTTAAACAGCTCAGCAGTTAAAACCCGGGATTCGAGCTAGAATCGAACCCAAGCCTTCTACGTGGCAGTCAGGTGTCCTACCACAGAGCCACGTCTGTGAGTGAAACTGCTTCGAAAGAAACATGGCTGATCACTCTGTCATAGAAATCGGTATAACACGTAAGTTAAACGTGTCTTCACAGAGGTAGTTGAGCGTTTGTTGTGCATTATTTCACCCCAAGGGCGGAGGAATGCATGCTATAGCAACAAATTGTAATATCACGCGAAGAACGGCAAGCAGCTCGGCACTTGCAACGCGCTGCTCAAGCAGAAAGGGCGCACGGAACGAACATACACAGGATGAGCGCGAACTGTCATAGTTGTAACTTATTTCTGTGTGAGATGCGCGCTCCTTTCGCAAAAGCGGCCGCTGCAGTGAGCGAAGTGACCTTCGTGCTTTCAACGAAAACTTGCGGTGAGAGCACAAGACGTAAAAACCACCGCCATCACGAGATAAGCGCGCGCGCACGAGCGACCACGCTCTGTAGAGGCGCGCACTCATCGCAACGCGTGGGGCGACGACCTTTAAAACGCGCCTTTCGAGCACTTCGCGCCATCTCGCTAGTGATAACGAAAACACGCTGATGTACCACCGATCTCTGAGTACCGCCACCGGCAAATGGTGTATATAAATAGCTCGCCGTTAGAATGGCAAAGAACGTGCCATCTGTGGCCGAATCGCTTCGAGCCGCGCGCTGCGGAGCGAGGAGTAGTAAGTTCGACTTCCGGTGACGGAACTTTTTCTCTAGTTTTTTCTTTGCCATCTGTTAGTCTTATTTTACAACTTCATATCCGTGACGGATATACGTCAGTGGAGCCGTGGTGCAGGGGCGTAGCCAAGGGGGGGGGGGGGGGGTTCGAACCCCCCCCCCCGAAATTTTTCAGTTTTGCTTGTGTATATATACACGCACACATACAAACGCACGCACGAGCATACAAAAAGTATGGTTGACCCCCCCCCCCCCCCCGAAAAAAGTTTCTGGCTACGCCCCTGCCGTGGTGGACCCCGGCATCAAGCACCTTCGTGTTAAAAAACACAAACTTGGAGGACGTTTGAGCTTCTCCTTCAAGAGTAGAATGCGATAGCGTAATCGGACCCTCTTCGCATCACCTTCTCAATCGCTAGCCTGGTTTCGCTCCTCGGTGGACACCTAAACCGTGCCGCAAGGAAAGGAACGTCCGTGCTCCTGTATATTGGCCCTTTCAAACTATCCTAGAATGCCTACTGCAAGTACAGTTGTGAAGTGCCCACTACGACATAATTCTGCCTTTTGCGAGTTGGCGAGGTAACCATTACGCGTCCGAACGCGAAACTGCACAGCTGCACACATTCTTGATGCTGTTGCTGATAATGACGCTTAGTTATACCTTTGTAAATGACGGGCCTTTACCCATTCACTCGTTGCGCAATTCCCATGTTTTGACACCTGGTGTGACTCTACGCTTCTGCCAAGCAATATTGCATATGTTACTGACATAACATTCATATAGTGTTTTCTTCCACAGAAATTTCGTGCACGGGCTGTGATAGAACACCTGCTTGCCAAGCAGAAGCCCCGAGTTCGATTCCCACTCGAACCAAAGGTTTTTTATTGTTCCTTTATTTACATCTATGTCGAATATTTGCTCATGGATTTTTCGCTCATTCGGTCATGTATTCGCTTATGGGGTTTTTTCACTCACAACTATCGACGTCGACACCCGAATTTCTGCGAAACGAGCTCTTTAACGCTATCGCGTTCAAAACATACAAGTGTCATGTAGTGCGACGAGCAGCGTTAAGAAATGTAATATTGCGTGACAAACGCGTAGAATCGCACCATGGGAATAGCGCAACGAGTGGGTGGTTTAAATGGCCACGCAATACAAAGCGCGTAGGCATAAATGATCATCAGCCACAGCATCAACAAAGTGCGCAGCTGCGTAGGTGCGCTTATTGCCTTGCGTAGGTGCGCCTATTGCCTTGCACAGGTACAGCGAGTACTTCGCTAATTCACAAAATGATGAAATATGGCGTAGTGAGCCCTTCGCAACTAGGAGGGTTGAAGACGGCCAGTGTTAAGTGCACAGGCGTCCCTTTCCTCGCGGCGCAGTTGAGGTGTCCATCGAAAAGCGAGAGAGAGCATAAACTTTAATGAAACAAAGCAGTATATAGATGGATTACCGTGAAGCATGGCAGGCGAATGAAAGATAATGCGAACGGAATACAATTGCGCTATCGTGTTCCACTTTTGAAGGCGAAGCTCAAGCATCCATAAGCTTTTAGTTTATAGCAATATAAGGAGGCGACCACGAGATCACACAGACGTAGATAGATAGATAGATAGATAGATAGATAGATAGATAGATAGATAGATAGATAGATAGATAGATAGATAGATAGATAGATAGATAGATAGATAGATAGATAGATAGATAGATAGATAGATAGATAGATAGATAGTCAAAGTGTTCGGTTCGCAAAGAAATGCTTTGCATTAAAAAGAAAAAAAAAACACGCTCACTCGCTTCGTTGCGTATGTCTCGACACGTAAAGCAAACAGCTGCAACCGGATGCTCTACCACACAGGTGCGCGTACCAACAACTTACCAAAGTCGGGTGGCCTCGATGTAGGACACTGAATGCGTCACAATCGTATGTGTATCATTGCTCGTCTATAGGGAAGTTGCAGAAAGTAACGACATCGGGATGTGACGTTGCTCCTGGCGGTGTGTGTGTGTGTGCATACAGGAAGACTGGCCCTCCTCCTAACGTGACCCTTGCGAACGAGCTTGCCAAATCATTTACTGACATTCACAAGTTTTGATTGAATGCGAAAGAAACACTCGCACGGGAAAATTGTCAAATATTTCCTTTGCAAAACATGGAAAACAAAAAAGTGCGCCTACATACAGGACACAAAAAGAAAGAAGTGGACGGGACCAGCGACCACCTTTCTTCTTGTGTCCTGTATGTAGGCGCGATTTTATGTTTTCGATGTCTTACCAACTGGCCCCCCACCGTACGCTTCTTGAGTTTATTTCCTTTGCATCAATATTTTCCAAAGCGATGGGTGTTGCGAAAGTAGATGAAGCTCGGTTTTGTTCCTTTGTTATTTCTACCTGCATCCTTGTTTGCGTCACGGAAGTAAGAAATTACAGGAATGCATGACGGGGCGAATCTCTGATATGTATAAAGGCACGTGGATTATAGGATACGTCCATTCGCACATAGTGATCAACTGTCGTCGGCTATAGTACCTATAGTGCGTCGCCCAGTTATTGTGAAGCAGTCCATAGGTGCTTTTCTGCAATATGCGTCGCAGCGCCTTCTGTCAGGGAGCAGACAACCTTCAAGGGGCCAACGTCAAAGGTTACGAGAAGACTCGTTCCCGATCCGTCCGCGGCGGTACGGTAAAATGCCGCGGGAACCATTTTCGGTAATCGTCTTACCCACTTGGTCGCTTCTCTGAATGGCTTCGAGAACACGGGCGAACCGGTCACCGAGAACTCTGGACCTGCAGTCGGTAGGAGAGACAAAAGCGTCAGTGATGGCCCTTCAGACGACCACAGTACAGATTCTAGCAAAGGGACCGGAACTTGACTGCGTATAAGGCGATACAAGGTCTATATATCACGAGCATTCTTTATTCCGCATGCATCGATCGACACACGCAAAGTTTTGACTGACCTGAGGTGCAGATGTCCGAGTTGAAGTAGGCTACTGTTCTCGCTGACATCTTGTGGAGTTGACCCTATCGAAGATTAAAAAAAAAAGACCGTTTAATCGCATTCGCGTCTGTTCTATCACTCGCAGCTGGCAGGCGCGGAATCTCCAAAGACACCCGCATCCAATTTCCGCCCAAACCGTCACAAAATGGGGTTACGCGAGGAAGTTGGAAGGCAAACGGTCGCACCTCGAGGAACTCGGTGGCTCCGACCTCGCCGAATTCGTGTGCGTCCCAGGCGCCGAACACGATGGTCCTGCGTGGCCGCCACGGGTGCTTCCTGCTCATGTACTGCTTGTTGATGATGTAGCAGAGACCGAGAGCCTGCGCCAAGGCCGAACCCGGGGCCACGGCGCCACCGCCCCACGAGTCCAGGGGCACGCCAAACACAACGTACCGGTCTGGGCGCCGAACGTACGCACCGTGTCTTTATGCCGCTCGCTTCCACAACAAGCTCAGGCAGTCGGAACAGCGCAACGTACGAAAATGAGATTCGGTGTAATAAACTGTACATTAAAGACGCTGACATTTGTAACATACAGCAAGCAAGTATTTTTAGTGGAATAACTTTATAGGCTGCATTCTAGTAAGTAATTAGAGTACACTATCGAAAGTAGTGTTTACTTACAAAAAGTAGACATAAAAAATGAAGTAAAAGAAACAATAACCTCATTACGCCACCGAATATGGAAGTAACCACAAAGGTCAGCTATTTATTTAAACAGCCTTAAAAGATCCTACTTTTGAGAAGAATGCATCACTTTTTTTTAACAATGATTCTCCCTTTATCGCATCTGTTATTTTCTACAGTTTACTCTTGACTTATTCACTGATATTGAATACTTGTTTACATTATATTTTATTCGTGCCTCATTATCGCGATACACTTTAAGTTGCCCTGACAAACTAATATTTACTGACAGCCTCTAGGCTCTGGTTCTGGGTTCAAAAATTTGTTCGTATTTGTTAGGAAGGCAAATGTCAAAGACTACGAAAAAATTATTTTTCACTCTGAATATTGCAGCAAAGATATAGACAAATTATCGTAAACAAAACTTAAAATGTTGAAATACAACGTTGATGGATTTACGTCTAGAGCTCTTATAAGTAGATGAGGCCGAATGAGTTCGTCCGTCGAGTTTTCGAGCTCCATAAGCACTTCCACGAAAAAGTTCAAACAGTTACTGCTTCTCCCATGGGACACGATTCAATGCACTCGAGTTCCTCAGGGCACGCTTTCTTCTTTAGGCTGCGCTTGATAAAAATCAGACTGTTTTAGAACATCAAAACTGTAGCTAGGACGCAGGGGCGTAGCCAGGGGCGAGGTTGGGGGGGGGGGGGGTTCAAAACTGCCCTCCCCCCGGGGGATTTTTGAAAAAAAGTTCCATGTGTATAATATACACGCACACATACAAACGCACGCACGAACATACAAAACAGATGGTTGAACCCCCCCCCCCCCCCGAAAAAAATTTCTGGCTACGCTTCTGCTAGGAGGGGAAAGCTCTGCCGCTTCCATAGCGCAATAAGACACTGCTGCAATGAGTAGAACTTCGAGAAAGGGCATCCATGCAGTCGGCATCCCTCAGTGCATTTGCTGTTATATGACGTCTTAATTTGTATCACACTTTATTTTTCAGCTATAACGACGAAGGGATCTTGTACCGAAACACTCAGCAATCCGCACAGTCACAGTTGCTACTATCACGCTTAGATGAGCCTAAGAAATGTACACGCTCAGTGATCGGAATGGCAAGCCTTTCATAGACCAGCAGTCGAGATATATAAAAAAGTCATGTAACCTGGTTCGACTTCTCCAGGGAAGAAAGCCAGGATGTTCTGGATGTTGCTCTCGTGAATTACGTTGTGTAGTTGACCATACAACCTGCGGTGCGTATAGTGAAAATAAGACAAAAACAAAAGAACAATAAGTCCATGCTGGAAATGAGTACGCATTACTGATGATTGTATAAGATATATCCAGGTATATAATATTTTGTCTCAGCGTTAAATCCACAGGCGATGTCAACTATAACCATTATAAGATAGAACTGGCTGTGTTGAGTTTCTATAGGTTCACAGCTGTACGATACGTGTCGCTCGCAATCTATTACTCCTAAGTCTAGAAGGCGCGTAACTATAGGGTAAAAAGCACAGTTCTCTGTGAGGGCTTCTAATACATTAAAACACAATTGTTACCGGTATAACTCATTGAAACAATGAATAACATAGTAGGCGGGACACAGCAATCGGCAGCGCTTTCACGTAACAGATGGCGCTAAGGGCGGTGGTGACTGCTTTCGTTATTTTATGCCCGAGATGACCGAGGTTACAGACCTCAAGCTGGGAAGCGAGATCATCGCCCTTGATACCTTCCTGTAAGTATTTAGGCGTGCAGCTCTGTTCCGAGGGCAACATATACGACCGCCAAGAAGCCCATATCCGCCAAACCGCTCTTCAGGCACAATGCATCGTCCGGCGCTGCTCACTGTGGGGTTGCAACCGTTTCATCGTGGTCGGAGACCTATGGAAGCTCATCCACGTTCCCTGCCTGACATTCACCAACGCAATAGTATGCATGACGGCGGCAACCAGGGAATGGTTGGAGCGACGGCAACGAGATGTAGGCCGCACGGCGCTTGAGTGCCATGGAAGGCTGGCGAATGAGGCAATCCAGCGGGTCTGGCTTTGAAGCTCGCGAGGCCTCCAGCAAGTTGACGTACCGGGGTCATGTACAATTCATACGTCGAGGTCGCTGGACAAGGCAGGTGTTCGAATATCTTGCGGCAACATGTCCTCCGTCCGACTTGGATGAACCGGGCGTATCTAACATTCGCAGATCCTGTACAGACGGAAACCGTACGCTGCTATTCGAAGTAAGTGCGAGAGCGTTGCGTGAGAAGGCATATGAAATGTGGCATCACGCAATGAGTGATAAAACCACCCTCGGATTCTACTGCACATACAAAGACACCATCGACTCAGTTCGTCTGTACGAAAATTGCATTGGGAGCTCACTTCTGTTCGAGGCTCGCGCGGGAGCGCTTCGAACCCTCACGTACAGAAGAATATTCGACGATGCTGGGGCTTCGGTGTTGTGTCGCGCGTGTGGCAGTGCTGACAAAACAATTGCACATATTGTGTTAAAGTGCGAACAGACAGGCCTCCCGTGCGCATGCACAGTCATTGCGCACAGCGCTGGGCTTCGCGGGCGAAGATGGTCCACGGGCAATGAAGGTGACGATGCGGCGCCTCGAACGCTGGAGGGCAGTAGTCTCCCAACGGGCAAGAGCAGGCGAGAGCACAGTGCAGCGCGATGCAGTGCAACAGTGACACATTAAAACATGTAACGACAAGAGCGTGTCACGCATGCCTGTGTGTGCTTTTACAAAGCTTTCTTTTTCTTTGTTTTTGCTGGGTTTCTTCAGTGTGATGTGCGTTATTTTTCTCTTTCATATGTATGTACTAGGGTGTCACTACACCCGCCCGTTAGAAATGGTGCAGCAGCAAATCATCATCATCGCCACCATCAACAACTTTGTTGCTCGGCATACTCGCACAATCATGGCATTCATTTTCCACGCATTTGCATTTCGGCAGCCTGCAAGAGTCTCCCATGTCATGCATGGTAGGCTCCATGTCTTTCACACGCGCAGACATTGGTTAGCGGCGAATGCGATGCCGCGGTATTTCGAAAGACCGGAAAACCCTTTTCTCTATTTTACAAATTTCCCGATTTAACGTGGTCTTTAAATCACGTTTCAACTGTATAACTTGACCTTGTCGGGCGTGGCCGCTTGAGTGCGCCCCACATGCACTCAGCGTTTTACGGGCGTCTCATCCCCCGACGTCACTCGTCGTCGCTCGGCTTCTACGCTGACGAATGCGACAAGCCGAAGCGCCCAGATAACGACGTGCTAGGTCTCGGCGTCGCGCGTCGTAGAAGACGACGCAAGGTGGGGCATTTCCAGGAAACGTCGGTAGAAAAGTTTATCGAGCGGCTGCCTTAATAAGAGAGCAATGGTCGAATGACGACCATGCAGAGACCATGGCGGTAGCACGGACATGAGATCATGAAAATTATGCTATTCATGTCATGACATACGTTCCAGATACGCGACATATCTGGTGACGTGTGATTCATGTTTGACGCATTTATGTCATGGCATGACATGTGCTGTCATAGCATTTAATGTCAATTACGTTTAGCAACGCGTGTCGTGTTATTCATGTTATGTGATGCATTTGCATCATGACGTTCATGCAGTGACATGCATAACGATGTCATTACATCTTATTCATGGTACGTGCGCGCTCCCATGTTTTTTATTGCTCGCTTAAAACAACGACCATGTCAGTACGGTGCGATTTATGCAATTCATGTCATGACATGCTTGTCATGTAATTTACATTAACTTATGCATCATTTCATGTGACAGTGCGTGCGGAAGACCCGCCACGGTGGTCTAGTGCACGGTTACGGCTGCTGACCCGAAGGTCGTGGCATCGAATCCCAGCCGTGGCGGCCGCATCTCGATGGAGGCGAAATGCTTGAGGCCCGTGTACTTAAATTTAGGTGCGCCTTAAAGAACATCAGATGGTCAAAATTACCAGAGCTCTCCACTACGGCGTCCCTCGTAATCATATCGTGGTTTTGGGACGTAAAACCCCAACAATTATTAAATTATATTATGCGTGCGGGAAGTTAGCCGACGTTGATGAAGACGTAGGGAAACTATTTACGTGAAGTACAGGAATGGAAGAAGTGATCATTACGTCCGGCAGCAAATTGGATGCTGCGACCCACGGCAGGCTTAAGTCTCTCATCACACAATGCGTTTGGCTTATAATCCCTTCAATTTGTCGGGTTCACGTCATTTTCAGCCATGCAGTCGTCTATCCGGTGCATGTGGCGTCATTTTCGGCCCGTGGGGAAACCCCGCGAATTCTGTTCTTCCGTGGCTCATTTCCTTCCGGCGTTTTCTTCGTTCCTGGAAGGCGCTCGGCTACTGGAGGAAGGTCGCTCTTGAAGGGCACCCGGATGCTGCCAGGCCAGCCAACCTGACGGGTTCGGCAGCATGGTCGTCGGGTACCCGCGTACCATAATTTCCATGCAGTATCGATTGGTTGTGTTCGAAGAACCTGACAGATGATGGTCCGTTTCTAACAGCATGCCATATTATCCACATTACGACCCCCCAGTTAAAGAAACGACAGCAGCATCATCATGTTATATTGCCATTCATTTATGAGATTTGAGACATGCATGTCACGCCAACTTGCTATGACCTGCCTTTTTAGGTTTATGGGACATGCACGTCATACCATGCCCATTCTAGAATATGCATACCAAGGTAATGAAGCGACCACGATGCCATCGCGGTGCCACCTTGTCGTAAATATCGTCGACATACATAACATGCATGTCATGCTATACATAGGTAGCGACCTGTCATTCGTGTTCGTTCCATTCAAAACTTGATATATATGCCGAATTCATGAAACGACCACTAGAGCGCCAAAACGCAGGATACTAGATAGGTGCACTCAAATTTGTGCTCTTGGATCACCAAGGAAAGCTTCGCATTTGAAACACGCTTCAGACAGGCTGTCTTGGCTACGCTTCAGTTAAACAGATTTTTTTTCCACGATAGGCCGCATGGCATCTGAGCGTTCGTAGATTGGGAACATTTATGATGGCTTATACAATCAGCATGGATGCTGCGATGTAGAGCGATGTCTGATGGAGGCAACCAGCGAGGGCAGTCGAGGTGCCACCATCACAATTTTGGTGGAAATTCTCAGCAATGACGCCAGTGTGACTCGGGACGGCAAAATGACGTGGCTGTGTCTCGAAGCGTGTTCTATTCACAGCAGAGACTAGTGGCTCTATCTCGTTATTTAATCTCTGTCCTTTCGGGTCTGATATATGGTTTTTCGCAACTAAAGTGTCAAGATATCACAATTTCACAGGGTGGTCAGCATACAGCCACGGCGGCTTGGCGAAACGTCACATCGAGCTGCCGTGGTACAGCTGGGGCGAAATCTCCTATACGATCAATCATTTTAGTTTCGAACGGTTTCGAACAGCTGGCCAATCGCATGAGCGATTGGCCAGCTGTTCAACGACACTGGCTTCTTACTAAGTGCACGAGCGGAAACCAAATGTTCGAAGACCGCATAAAGTCCGAACGTGGTGAAGATTCCGCCCCTGATCAACCTAACGAAGCTTGTAAACAATCGCGTTGTCCAAACATCGGCGGAGGCGGAGTAGACGATGCATCGTCCACTTCGCCCACTGCGTCCACTTCGCCTCCGACGATCTTCGGACAACGCAATTTCTTATTCCTTCTTTTCAACTCCCCTCAAAGAGTTCCATGTATGAGGTGAAAAAAGTTTCTGTCAATGCCAGTTGGTTCTGACGGCTATAAATCCCATAAAGTATCTTTCCTCGTTTAAATGCGTGCTAACATGCAACCGACGCTTCCAAGTAACACTCGTATCTCTGGTATCGCAGGGCGAGCCCTTCACACAGTACTGATACTTTGTAAGTTTGTCTGAATACTGCGTCATATCATGTCGACACGACGCCCAAGGAACAATAATAATTGTTGGGGTTTTACGTTCCAAAACCACCATCTGTTTATGAGGGACGCCGTAGCGCAGGGCTCCGGGAATGTTGACAGTCTGGTGTTCTTTAACGTGCACCTAAATCTTAGTTACATGGGCCTCTAGCATTTCGCCTCCAACGGAAATGCGGCCGCCGTGAGCGGAGTTCGATCCCGCGACCTTCGGGCCAGCACACGAGCACCATAACCACTAGACCACCACGACGGGTGCACGCCCAAGGAAGCCGTATATACACCGCAGAGTTTGCCCTAAGCCTTGTCAGCAATAAAGACGATTTTCGATGCGCATTCTTCAATTCGTATATGATGAACATATATCTTCATTTTAACACGAAAGTGTTTTATGCCGGGGTCCACCAAGTACTTCCGTTACGGATATGACGTTGTTAAAATGGATGCCAACTGGTGAGAAAGAAAAAACCAAGAAAAAGTTAAGCTGCTGGGAATCGAACCTACGACCTTGCGGCCACGACGGTAAGCACCCGACGCTCAACCGACTAAGCTACCTTGGCACCGGTGGCCATTTCACGAACGCGCCTTATATCTTTCACACATTCTCTCTCGCACGGTTCTTTCTGATGACGGTGTAGGTAGGCGGGGCGGAGAGGGGCGGTACCGCCGTCTGTGAGGTGAAAATACGTAATGCGTCACACGCTCGACACTTACTAGCGCTGACTCCGAGATTGCACGCGATATCGGAGGTTATGGTTAAAGCGTCTCGATACCAGCGAGGGACACTGGCCGCGCTGGCGTCGACGAGGCACCCTAGGCGCAGTTACGTTCTTTGCCTTTCGCTTCGTGTAGGCGTGCGCTGGCTCATCGGAGTAGTGTAGCTTCCACATGCACCAACGGGATTTCTCCGCCGCCGACCGCTTCGACTGCGAGAGCACCGACTAGCAAAACAGCTGCAATACTCGTTGCAGAAAGGACACGATTTCGACGGGTGAATGTGGTGCCTTGGTGGAGCGAGACAGAGGCCAGCGGGACGCACGTGTTTGCGGCTCAAGCTACGAACCTCTGCCTCCCGTGTTGCTGAAGCGCAGTGTTTTATGTATGCATGAGCACAGGTGTTGGTTACCCATTACCATAGGCGTGCGCACAGGGGGGGGGGGGGCGGCCGCCCCCCTGATCACCTAAGAGAGGGGGCGCAAAATATGCCCTGTACATTGACCCTTCTAGTCACCTGGTGGGGGGGGGGGGGTCGCGAAATCTGCCTCGTACATTGACTTAATAGGAGGGGGGGCGCTGCGATGAACCTTCGCCCCCCTCCCCCCTTATGGGGAACCCTGCGCACGCCTATGCCCATTACTAGAAAGCGCACACCGTGCCGTTTCTCTCCTTAATTCACGACGTTTTGAAGAAGTGCATGTCGAGTACCAGTGTTGATTATGAGCTTGTTGATGTCATCTTTACGCGGGATTCACGATTCGCTGTGTCCAAATATATTTTCACAACTTGAGCTACCACAACGGTTTAATCATGACCATGGGCGTTAGTCGTCGCAATCGAGACATGCCACTAGGCGTCAACATGCGTGCATCCACGTCAAACGGTGCTATAGCTGCCAAACACGAACAGACATTGTACATGTTCTCATATATCACTACACAATAAGCACTACTTCTGTGAAGACACGTTTCACTTTTGTGTTATACCGAGTCCTACGACGGAGGGATTCAGCCATGTTTTTTACTGCCATTTTCTATTTCCCAATGCGGTTCATTCGACTCTTATGTGCAACTCGACACGGAAGTTTCCGAACTGACTAACGGCACACACGCGTGTGCTTCGATACCAGCGGCGCCCTGTGTTATCACCTCAAGCAATTCTTATCTTTTTCTGCCGGTGACGAGAAGGAAACACGGAGCCAGAGCAGACACTCGGCGTCGTCGTTATCGTTCGAGAGTCGTGAATTTTCTCCACTTTGCCGATGTGCGTTGTCACTGGGTCTGCGCTTGTCTATTTTTCAACGGTGATGGCGATGCATGCTAACAGAGGATGGCGATGAAAATAATAAATGCTGGTGTTTTACATGGCAAAACCCCGACATGATTATGAGGCACGCCGTAGTGAGAGACTCGGATTAATTTTGATCGCCACGGGTTCTTTAACACGCGCCTTAGTCGGAGTACACGGGTGTTATTACATTTCGCTCTCCCCGAAATGCGGGCGCAGTGGCTGGAAATTGAGCCAGCGACTTAGAGCTTAACAGCGCGACACCTCAGCCTGCTATAAGCTACCACGGCGGGTGGGCGATAAAAAGACACGACACGGTGCGTGATGTGTTTCGGCTGTATAATGCGCTAGAAGGAGCCGCGGAGAGTTTGCCGCTGCAGGATCTTGATAAGCGACAAGGGTGGAAAAATATACGTAAAATATTATAACCTCACAGTCAAAATGCGCATAGTTAACGAAACAGCGCCGCCTCCCGCATTTTTAGCTATATCGCCGGATACATTGACGGCCCGCTAGGTCAATGCCTTACGTCGTCGTTATCGGTGATAATCTGCGAGATTGGCAGAAATATGTCCACAGAGCGATATCCAGTGCAAGCGTCGTCTGCTAGGCCGTTTCTGTCGCAAGGAAATGCGCCCTGCCTATGTTATGTACGGGCCGCACTGCGCGCAGTCACAGCAACAGATGGCAATATTACGAAACATTTTCTTCTTTAATCCAACATTCGCGAGCAACGGCAATGCATGCTGCCAATCTTAGTCGCACGCATGTTGTTCTTCACGCATATTTTGTTATCTTTCTTTGAATTCATTTAAAGAGACCAAGCCAGACACTGTATGACAGAGCGTGTATATAGTCATGAAAGAGCGCAGTGGGGGACGCTTGCACTGGAGATGCATTGCGCGCCCTACCGGTCTCGCATAATATCGCCGTGGTAAGGCGCTGACACAGCGCGCGGACACATGTACAGACGGGCCCACTGTTAAAAGGAACACTCGCGTTTCGGGTATGTCCGTATTTCGCTCTCCTGCAAAAGCATAATGGCTTAGATTTGCATAACGCTACTAGTGGTTGACAGTTCCGAACCCTTATGATAGACGAACAATCTTTCCGCATCCACTAGCCGTTAGGGGGCCAACAAAATGAAAGTTGCTCATTCGAGTGTTCCCTTTAACAGTGGACCGTACTTTACTCGCTGCGGGGAAGCTATATATAGAGGCGACGGGGCATGTTTTAACTCGATAGATTTGTGCAGATGTAAAACAGCGCTTAAATTGCACGGGCGAATAATATGACCTGAGCGAAATAGCCGAGTACAGGATCAGCGAAAAACCGTACTAGCGAAAAGCACTTTGACGTCGCGAGAAGGATTTTATTTCGTTCCACACTAAACGCTAAACAATCACTCAGTACCTCGTGATACCGCGCGCAAGCAGTTACCGCGACTGTTTACTATGCCATACGGCATAAAACGAAAATAGTTCAAACGAGCCCATGCTTGAAATTAGAGCAGGAATTAGTGGCTACACCAGCTGAACACAGGGCGAATGCTGCGGTGCACGAACAAATGGCTCGTTCCGCGTCTTTCGACATTTTCGTGTTGCCGCGCAGATTTGATGCGGGAGTTTGTTCCTGCACCCGAATTCGTCGCTGTTGTGGGCTCAGGTCAAGTGGTAGAGCCAGCGGGAACGCCTTCCCTATAAGTTCCCGCAGAACATATTTGCAGTACGCAATATACAGCCAAGCTTGATAAAAAAAAAAGGTTTGTTTTGCACACTGTACGCCCAAGTCTTGCTTTTTTTTTTTTTTTGGCGCTTTTTGAGTCATTCGCGTCTGGGTAAATTTCCCAGTCTTAATTGCGAATTTACATCGAGAGACGATTCGGTCGGCTACACTCGTAAACATGAAATAACCTAGCGTTTAAATGAGAAGGCGAAAAGTACAGGTATTGGATGAAGTTCACTTACACTCCTTTGGTTTTGTCTCCGATGCGACACCCTATGCCCAGTTCTGGCACCCACTTTTCCGGACACTCTGGTCCATCCAGTCGCCTGCATCGTGTAAAAACAGCGGGAAAAAATAGATTGAAATGAATAACGAGAGGAATACAAGTTTGTAGGTGACCACAAATAAAAATTTATGAAAAGATAAGAGGGCGGATATGGTCAAAGTTAACGGCACTATAGAGTCGAAGCATAGACATCGGTGGTCAAACTTCAGGATCGTTCTTGCCGACACCATTATTATTGCTCGTAGTGAATCTTAATCTCAAAACAAAGGTCGAGAGCAGGTACGGTGTAGATGTGTTTAGCAAGTTGGACAAATGGAAGATGGCGGAGTGCGCAGAGTAGCACGCAAATTATTTCAGTAAATGAGTTTTACACTGTTGTCGACCGCACCCCATTATATGACAGAGCGCACGCCGGGTAAACTGGGCGACATATGCATTAATGAACGCATAAGTGAGCACTGTCTGGCTGTAAGGGATAACAATGGTAAGCACTTGGATTTTCATTGCACGAGTTGAGCCCAGTTCGACAAAGCGAGAGTAGTGTGAAAGTCACGTGATATGAGTGAAAGAGAAATCGCTCATAATTAATGAAAGAAAATCAATGAAGACTATTTTATCGTGCAAGTGCGTACGCATTATTGATTTTCATTTCGGAGGCGGAAGTTGCCTTCCTCGATGGCCATGTGTAACGCTGCTAGGTTTTAGACCTTCATTGGTCTTGTTTTCATCTTATGTCATTCATTTTGTTTGCGATCAATTCCTCTTAGCAACGGTGTTGATTGTTTTTCGTTGTTACTAGAAGTAGTCTGTTTTCTGGTGTCAAAGGGACTGTCTACCACCCGGAAATTTTATTTTTGTTGTGGGCAAAACGAGAAGATTGTCACATCGGCGGCAATGAGCATACTTTTGTCCAATAAAAAAGGAAATGTATTTTTAATTTGGCTCTGAATGTCGTGAAAGTATGACCGCTAGCGTACCCAACAGCGATATGGTTCAATCTATTGGTAGAAGCAAAAAACTCTCGCAGGTAGACTTATTTTGCTTCAAAACAAATATGTATATCTTAATATGCACTTTTGGCAGCTTTCCCTTGCGTCAGAGAATAATTTTTGCTTTTTTTTTCTTACGCGTTCGAAGAGGCGCTCGTTGGCGATGGAGTGATCATCATGGCTATGATGAAGAGCTTCAGCCGCGGTCCACATATGGCATAAAACTCGCTTGCTACATTGTGATGGACGAGGACGAACGATCAGTTGTCGGCCATTTTTCCGGCGAAAGCATTATCGTCATGTGCGCGTGGTGGTGTTGGTGGTGGCGGTACGTAATAAGCAGGCCCGTAGCCAGGAATTTTTTTCGAGAGGGGGGGGGCACTTGCTGAAAGCCTCGACTATTTGAGAAAAACACCTATTTTCATTATTTATTTGTGGTAAAAACACCTACTTCACCAAATCTTTTTTTTTTTTGGGGGGGGGGGGGGTAGCCCCCCTCCCCTGGCTACGGGCCTGGTAATAAGGGATGGGTTCAGAGTACGTTTCGGCTTCAGACACGGGGGTCTCGAGCAGCGGTCACATTGTGAACGAAGTCGCGAATGACGAAAATTGCGGCTTTTACAGTGCTCTTATGCAAAATAAGTACTGGATTTACGTGTTCATCAAGGCAAATGAAAATGCATTGATGTAATGAGACACTTGTTTATTATTTTCTTGATACTTCTCATAACTTGGCATTCGGTTAATTCGGACATTTTTTTCCGGTCCCGTGAATTCCGATTTAAAGAGCTTTTACTGCACCAGTATTCACCGACGCTGAAGTATGGCTGAAGTCACATCGCTAAACGGTCAACCCCATGAGTTCTACATTGAAGAAGATTTTGCCTTCAGGTTCCACTTCACCAAAGCGTCCGTGTTGGCTGTGATCATGTCGCATATGCAACACGGAACACCTAAATATAACTGAAAAACAGCACGGACCTTCTCTTCTGTGAAGAACGTCTCAAGTTCGTTTTTGTCGTACGCTTGGCATGAATGGAACCACTTAAGTTTGTTTCACAGCGTCGGCGCACCAGTGTGGCTGGAAGACACCAAGTTTTCCGTCGATTGCGGTGGCTTTTCAGGCTGACTAAGCGAGCTGGAAAGACTGTGGCAATAATACTTTATTTGACAGTTTGCGAGTTCTAAACGACCATTACGGCAACCGTTTTATTATTAAACAAAACCTAATTAGGCCTGCAAAAAACTGCATGTGGTTCCAGTTTTCGACTTTCACCTCCATTTTCACGTTCCTACACCATTTGAAGATGGTAAAACGTAGATCGAAAAATTCTGTTTTACAAATATCTTCTCGCTTTCCATAGAAACCGCTGCACGGTTCGACACTTCAGATGGTATGCTTTTGTGGTGACCACTGCGCACAGACCTACGCAGCCTCCGTCTCGTCACTGATTAGCCCGGCGTGACACAGCTACTTGCTGCAACACGCTTCCGATAAAAGACAGCGCCACGCAGTTTCACCGGAGGCTTACGTCACCACCGCTGGCTATATAACCCAAGCTACCAAGCTTGGTTTCATGTTTGTTCCTCTAACCTTCCGAAGCGCAGCATCGGCATGCTTGCCCTGCTGCCGCTACTACGTTAATAAACATCGTTTCGTTTTATGTTGGGATCCGTCCTTCACCGACTCCGCATCCCACACTTTCTATTGCAACACAAAATAAAAAAACAATAAAGCGAGGTAGACAGTCCCTTTAAGTAAAGTCATCATGAGCTTGCAGTTAGTAAAAAAGAAATGTTTGCTACAGAAAGGTAACTTGTTCACATTGTGATCGTGTAGAGAAACTCTACTGTTGGGCTTTCTGATAAGGGTGGCCGTATATTTCGCCACCTTGCGATGGTGTTGATAAGTGATCGTGCTGCTGTCTTTTTTTTTTTGCGTTGGGTGGCGAATGTGATATGCATGCATATATATATATATATATATATATATATATATATATATATATATATATATATATATATATATATATATATATATATATACCGGCTTTTTGGTCTGACTCAATAAACATCAAGTCGTCGGCGTTCTGTCCTGTCCAGCACATCTACTGATGTCCACAGCACAGCAGTAGTTCAACAGATAAATAAGTTTGCAGGATGCCAGGTGAGCTCGCGGAAGCGCCCGTGCGGACAGGAGACGATCCCCGGCTACGTCCGCAGTCTAACACGACACAGGTGAAAGAACGTAGTTTTTGCCAAAAAAAAAAAAAAAGCACATGTATTTCCCGCATTATCTGCCGCATTTTTCGGCTTTCGCTCCCCATTTTCAAGACTCTTGAACGCTGATGTGCGCGTGGGAAACAGTACTCATTAACGTGAGTAAATAACAAGACAACGCAAATGGTTCTAACTGCATGCTATACCCCACAAAAGACATTGCATGCAACCGCAAAAAGAAAACAAAGAAAGGAAAAACCTGTAAATTAACTATGAACGCTTACCAACTAGCCCGGCTTAGCACTCTTTTGAAAAACCTACGCGGGTATTGGCCTATTAAGTGCAATTATTATACCCGAAGTGATAATTACGTCATGAGAGAATGCACCACGCGTGCGCCGTGCCATTATGTTGTGCCAATCGAAAGAAAAAAATTAACGCGGCATAGGTAAATGCATGTCATTTCGCATCTCTCAAAGTTAAGTCGTTACTGCGTCACCCTGATTTTTTTTTTAAGAGCGCCAATGCGACAAGGAAACGTGTCGAGAACGTGACCAACTTCACCAAAACTTTGTCGTGAAGGGAATCGGCTTCGACATTGCACGGCACCCTCTCAAGTCTTCAAAGTCGGTAGCCGAATCGGGGAGGGACTTTCACTATCCGTGCCAGAAATCTCCGAGGTGAACTCCGAGGGCGGAAGCACCGCAGGAGGGTTCAGTCACAATTTGGTTCGTCATCTGAATCCGACTTTTAAGTGACATGTCGTCATGCCTGGCGCTTTCTGTGATTTAGCTCCTATTAAACTTATGCCTGATGCGCCTGCACATTTCCCCCCTCTAATTTTACTTTCCTTCCGCATTTCAAACATCATACTTGAGGATCTCCGCCGCGTCGATGGAGTTGATGGGGTGGACTTGGATCTTGGGCACCAACGTTTCACTCATATGCGTCCTGTGTAGGTCACTGAAGGCGTCTGTAAAAAAAAAAAAAAAGCGAAATGGCTAGTAACGCCGGCAGTGCGAGATGATAGGGGACGGGACCTTGTAGCTGTCGTAAAACGAGCCAATATTTTTTCACCGCACGCGATTGGTCGACGCTCGCGCTTCGTTACGAACGGGGGACGTGCATGCGCGAGCATCGACCAATCGCGTGCGGCAAAAATGTTCCGTTTTAGAAAGGCTACAAGATCCCGGCCCAGTCCCGGGATGCCCCGGGTAGTATTAAATGAGATGGTTTAACTCTAGTACCAGTTACTGGTTGTTGAAGGACACGATTGCCTACTCGTGCTTAGGAAACACTACACGCGACGATGGAAAAAAAAAAAATTGTTCTCTACCCTGGCTAAAACGCGCGTTGTATCATTTTCCTGCGTTCTCACTGGCGTCTTGTCTGGGCTAAAAAAAATGTGGGAAAACAGATGAACATTGTGAAAAAAAAATAGAGGAGCTGATCATCAGCTGCATCACTCGGGATTATGATTAACAAAGAGGGTTTCATGCAACTGCGGGAGGCACTTTATCCCGGACGTCTTAGCTGGATGGATGGATGCTATGAGCGTCCCCTTTATAACGGGGCGGTGACAAGTGTGCCACCAGGCTCGATTAAAAAAAAAAAAAGTTTCCCTTTTCTCTTCTTTTTCTTAATGCTGGCCTAACGTCTCCACTTCAATTAAATCTATCTTACTGCAGGGAAAAGAACGTAAATTCTCAGCCCAGTTCTCCGTCCTTTACGGCTGAATGTCCTTATTTTTTCCCCAATATTTATTTTTGTCCTTTCTCTCTATTTTTCTGCCACCAGTACTACAACCGTCTCTTACTTATTTCAATCGCGGTGCTGATGCACTCGAACATCGCCATCTATTGCGAGAAAATTATGCAGGAGCTCTTGAAACGTGAATAGCATTTCACCAGAGTATTCATGTAGATTTGTTTGTATTCCGACGGCATCTGTTTAAATTTAAAACGCTACAGCAAGTATAAGCTTCGGAAAAAGAGAAAGAAAGAAGAAAGGAAAAAAGAAGGAAGAAAGAGAGAAAGAAAGAAAGAGAGAGAGAAAGAAAGAAAGAAAGAAAGAAAGAAAGAAAGAAAGAAGAAAGAAAGAAAGAAAGAAAAAGAAAGAAAGAAGAAAGAAAGGAAAGAAAGAAAGAAAGAAAGAAAGAAAGAAAGAAAGAAAGAAAGAAAGAAAGAAAGAAAGAAAGCGCGACAAACGAAATATTTTTCCCCGCAGTTTTTAAATTTTATGCATAGATTTGGTATTGTATATGTAGTATAACTGTTTGAAGCCTAGCAAGGCTGAGACGAATGTCTGTCCGAGAGATCTCAACTTATTACTGTCCTGAACGAGTAAGTCATGCAGACGTAAGATGCAATCGCATCTTACATTGGCAAACTTCCTAATTACATCACGCCACCTAATTGCCTGCACGCTGTTCCCGACCACTACGCTTTCCTTCTATTCAAAGCAGACGCTTCTATTCAAAGCAGAAAAGGGTGGCTTTAAGAGATGAAAACTCAATGAACAGGGATGTCGCTACAGCCAACGTTGCGACAACGTTGGCTGTAGCGACAGTTGTCTTCGTCAAGATAGCAAATGCTTTCCTTAAAATACCGGAGGGTAGCTATTTAGATAGTATGGACCTGTCAGAAATGGATGAGTAGGGGGGAAACACATCAATAACAGAAGGAAAACAGGAAGGGGGGGAGGGAGGCAGCAGTGCGAGCGAAACACCTTGTTTTAAACTAATATTGCCGGATAGTGCGTTCGGGTATTGTTCAGGCCTGGGGGATCGATTTCGGCGCCGAAAGAAAGGAAGCTTCAGATCTAATCTTCACGGTTCACCGCAACCGTTATGGACGCCTGCCATGTTTGCGAGCTATACGTTAGCGGCTCACAAGCAGGCTAGATGAGTGCTCGATAACAGACACTGGGGAGAATGAACTTTGCGTTGCCGATCCTTTTTTCCTCCACTAACATTCCTCGGGGAGTGCGTGCTCGCGACTTCCGCAGAACGCGGCTGCATATGTGGAATTCGAACAAATGGACAACTGCGTCGTTTGTGCCGTGACAACGAGGCATCTCACAGCGGGACGCGTATCCGGGGGTGGCGGGGTCCCCGATGTCGTACGGCATGCGCACACTGGCGCGGCGGATGGCCGTGGGAGGCATCCACCAGGACTGCGGGAAGGCGCTGCTTCCGCCGCCGCCCGAGATGTCGTGCGGGTCGCTGAACAGGAGCACGGCGCTCACGCCTAGCTTCGCGGCCGCGGCCACCGCCACCCCGGGGCTCTCGGTTGTGCTGTAGCGGCAGAGCAGCGCGGAGGCCCACATAGAGGGACCGAGGGTGCCCAGGTATTCGAGGTCCTCTTTGAAGCACCGGTTGGCGTACATGATCCTTGTCTCCTGCACGCCGGCAAGCTCAGCCCGTCACTTGCGAGCTTCTCAGTTACAGCCAACTACACGCATTTCGTAGAAATTCGCTGCGTTATATAGAGGCTGGTTTGTTACGCATGTTTATGAAAACGGCGCTAAAACGACGAAAGACAACGAAAAAACACATACAAGCGCTGACCGACAACTGTTATCAGTAAGCACTTATGGTGCGGTCTTCCATCTCTGTGCTGCGCCGATGTTTGGACTTTAAAGGTCCCCTAAACACAGTGGCGCTAGCCAGGGGGTGGCACACCGGGCCCGTGCCCCCCACAAAATTATGGTGCGCCTAAATAACAGCAGACTACATACAGCAATCCGAACGACTCCCGAGCGCGGAGCGAAGACTTGTTCACCGGCAGCGCGCGATGTACCGTTTTTTGTGACTTTCAAACGCACATGAAAAATACAAATTCCATTTAAATCATCATACAGAATGTTCGATTCTGTCAAGATAATTCACACTCTTTCCATTTCCACTATAATCAAATCACACGTTCTAGCCGGTTGTCTGTACCTTCATGAACGCAGTTCGTGCACTGCTTGCGGTATACAACAGGACTGTCCATTATTTTTTTTTTTTTAGAAAATGGGGGAAACGAGGCAATTATTACTTTTTGTTGGCTGTTCATAGCGCGAGAGGGCTGACATCAGAATTCGTGTGATGATTATAAATGCGACTTATATTTCACTTATTACTAATTAATTATTAGATTGTTTGTTCAGGTGTTGTAACGTCGGTATTGTAAGTGCAGTAGTGAGTCCGCTATTATGCTAGATACTGCATCAAAATGCGTTGCAAAGCACGTTGATGTCCTAGTTTAAGCAGGGCTCCAATCGAAGCCAGTTGGTTATATACACTATTTTGTATAAATGCGCTGGTTTGAACAGAAACAGCCCTTAAGTCCAGGGAAAACACTACACAGGGCGCCCTGCGTTTCGTTTCGTTTCAGCGTTATCATATGCTGCGAAAAACAGTGCCGTATGTTCGAAACACTTCCAGTTCTCCATATGCAGCAGAAAAATGTAAACCGGGGACACCGGCGCTCTACACCATGCATTCCGAGATAGTTATATTTGATAGCAATGCAAGCAATATAGTCCACATCTATACAGTCCAGACGCTTGCAACCTGCATGAAGCATCCCATGTTCGGCCACGGTTCATCGGTATTTAATGGAAAGGTTAATGTAACAGGCTGATGCATTGCATTAAACTGTTAAAGTAAACATGTCAGTATCCTCAATAATTAAATCGCCATTTTTGTGCATTATATTTGAGAATGTGGTGCAAAAAACGCTTCTGTGCATTGATGCCGTCACAAGATGCCGTCGCTATAGCGATGCTGCCAGAAGAGTGGCGTGATGAGCATTTTTATGAGGTTTTCGAAGTATTAAACAATGTAACACCGTTACCAATGCATCTCTTTTGCAACACCTGCAGCCGAAGCTGCGCACCGGATGTGCAACGGTAACCGAGCGATAATTTTAAGTTGGGGCATAGTTAATTATACATAGCTACTGATTGCAACGCGACTGAGAAAAAATAACGCAAGAAAAGCAGATGCACGAACAAAACAAGCACATCCTAGCAACTGTTTATTTGAAACAACAGCGTGAAAACGAAGTAAAAAATAATGGCCGCCTGTAAAAGCGCCTGGAACATCTGCTGCAGTGTGTTGAAATGTGCAGTGGATAACTGATCCGACAGTTATGTGTTACATTGGTAAAACCTACCGGTTTTACCAATGTACTTTCTGTCGCAAGAAAGTGGAGCCCAGTATACAACTTCATTGTCGCATTGCGCAAACTTGCTCGAGTGGTTACATCGCACAAATAAGCTTTAGTCTACTGGTTGCCTCCATGACAAAGTGAAATTAGTGTATCGGGAGCCGTGAAGATTGTAGATGTGCCGTGCCTGCCTGCAACGTTCTTTAGAACAATAATAATTGCTTCGGTTTTGCGTACCAGAACCACGATATGAGTACGAGGGACGCCGTAGTGGAGGGCTCCGGAAATTTGGACCATCTCATGGCGTTCTTGCTCTTCATATTTTCGTTTAAGTTCCATAATTATCTTCCGATTCTCGACAACAGAACCGATCGGGGTACCCGCTATTTCTGAGTCTGTCGATTTTGTTCATCAGTCATGTGAGTCAGTGCATGGGTTTTTCCTGGAGTTTGTGTCCCAGCAGCGCGCTGCAGTCAGTATAGCGATAATGCTGTATAAACTAATACCTTTGACCGTGTTAAATTCTGAAACGTAACATTTCGTCAAGGTAACTTTGAAAGTTCGTAGGTATCGTCCTTAATACGACGTTGGATGTTCCTTTGTGTGCACACGTTTGTGCACACGAATATTTGAGCTGCGACACACACACACGTGTGTGAAACGAGCGCGTCTTACCTTTATAGTTCCGGCCCTTCCGAATGCGCTGTACGCCAGCTGAGGCCCCATGTTTTTCCCCAGATATGACGGCTCTTCATCAGTGATGTCTAAAATGTTGCCGCTTGAATCATTAAACAGCAACTGCAAAGCGGACGCGAACAAACAATGAGCGTTGCTAGGCATTTACAATAATGGATCATAGGTTGGTCGATTCAGACACCCTGCCTTGCAATGCACGGTTGTAGAGCGCTATGCCGCTGTGTAAAACGTGATTGCTGAAAAATGACGCACTGCGAACAACCTTACCGGAACAGCAATTTTATGCAAGGGCAAGTGAGCCACCCTGTTCATCATCGGATCACAAATGGGCATCGAGCGGCAGTGTTACGAGCATGTTTGTATTTTGCCCCCATACACTGACTATCAAAATATCTCGTTAGAGATGAATCTAAACGATATACTGAATTGAACATTAGATAACTCCTGCATAAGTGTGTAGGTCATGTCACGCTATATTACGACAGCGAATACAGCAACGAGTCCACTCAGATGTATACTACGAATAGATTTTCAATTAGCTATATATCTATATAGTGGTTAAGACGATCGCGCGTTTACCTTGTTTCTTTCCGTTGTGCTTGGATGAGACAGGCTGACAACGTAGGTAAAGATCTTCGTGTTATTGATCTTATTGTCTTTCATAAACCTGTCGACGTAGGTGGTAACTGGAGACTCCGTTTCTGTGCCGGCGATGTATCTCAGGTCTGTTATCGTCCTGCAGGATACATACCATAATGCTATAGAAAGTCACAGCGTGAACCGGAGTATGCTTAACGTGTAAAATTTTGGTCACCATAGATTGTCTATGTATATGGTAAGGTCGCTATGTGCCGCGACGTTCGGTAAAGTCTGACACTGCATCGCACGAAATGCCGAGCACATCAAGTTGCCTATAGTGTATCGTATCACGCCCGTGGTGACGCATTCCCGTAAAGTGCACCCGTTCCATTCCCCCATCGATATTACTATGATATATCGTTTGAAAATGGCGACATCGCTGAACCTAGCGGCTTGACCCACAGACTCCTTCCCCGCAAGGTCGCGAGCTATGTATAGCACCGACCTTGAAGTAAGTGATTGTGAATATATTGAAACAGGATAAAAAAAAAAAAACGATATCAAATGGCACTTTTGGCGTGTAGTTTATCCTGATTCTTATAGGCAGATTCATAACAATTTTACCGTTAGCTTGCGTTCAAACTTTCCGCCAAGTGTTCGGAGCTGGAGAGAGAAATCGGTTGCGTGTTCTTCGCTGAATTTTTTTCACCTTTAAAAAACATCGTTTAAAAATATTCGTGCTATGCACTCCACGCGTGACATGCATGTGGTACTCCTGTGTCACGTAAATTTTCTGCCTCTGCATAATTTGCTTAGCTGTTCCCGAGGTCGTGGTATCCTGATCGACTTGGTCAGGCGTGCGGGGTCCACTGATCGCTTTTCAACTATAGTACACATAGCAAGAAGACCGTGCTATGATTACGGACGTTACGGACCTTATCGCCAATTTCGTGAGTCAGCACGCTACTCTATAATAAAGATTTTTCACTGATACGAAATCCCTCAAGCACGAGCAGACCAGCGATGTAGCGGCGCAATGAAAGACGTGCAAGTCAGGGTACAGCGTACTTGAGGATAGTGCGGAGAGACACTTCAGTGGGCAGGTCGACCTTGTAGAGCTCGTTGAAGACAGCACTTCCGAAGCGTGGCGAGTGGCTGAGCCGCTGAAGCAGGTTGAGGTGCTCCTGCATCTTCTTGTCCAGCCGCGTCTGCCATGAGGCGTAGAAAACGAGGATGGCCAGCAGCACCACAGCCAGCGTCACCACAAACACCCAGGTCATGATCCACTCGAGCAGGTTGTGTCGCTCCCTGCGATACTTCCGCGCTGCCATCACCTGCGGTGTGTGCGAGCAAATACTGTTTACTAACGTCTTGCAGTACTCGCATAGTCCGCGTAGATAGCCAGGTGGACAGCCATGAAGTGTTTACCCACCCCATTAGCCTGTGTTGCATAAGCGCAATCAGCATACCTGGCGGTCGGACATGAAGGGCCAGGACGGCGAACGCGCCCCAGACCTTGGCGTCAGCGGGCTCACGCGTCCAGATAAGGGTCGGCTTATCACGGGTGGTGGGCCACCGTACAGAAACTGGCGCGACGGTGAGCGCGGAGACATCAGCGGGGACATGGCCAGCCGCGGTCGTGAGCCGACCGGCGACATGACTCCCATGGGCGGTCGTGGCGATGCCATCACGGATGGCCTCATGTATTGCTGCTGCACGGCGGACGGGGAAGCGGCGCCCGCGATCGGTGACATGGCCCCGGCAAGCGGTGACGCGGCCGGCCGCTCGACGGAGCGCTGCCAACGAGGCCGGTCTTCGTCCTCGCGCTCAAGCCGCTCCAGTCGCTCCATGCGCTCCATGCGCTCTCGCTCCCTCTCCAGTCGATCTGGGGATATTGGCTCCTGCACAACGCATCTTGCTTAAAATTCACCACTGGCGTGCATGTTGCAGAGTGAAGACAATGACTAGAACTGCATGTTACGGAGGTTCCTCGGAAGACATGCCACAGCGTTTAGGAGCTTGAAAACGATAGTGAAAAAGAAAAGGCTAGTCACCGCAGTGTTTACTACATCCCACAAACGATTACTTACTTTTTGCCAGCTAATCACTAGCGAAAGAGAACCACGAGGGCACGTACTTCAATTGGCCAAAACCTATACTACCTCCTCCTCACACAGTCTATTATGCTCCGCAGTGGCCGTCTTCATGCGACATTTACATGAACTATAAATTGTACATTTCCTTTTATCGTATTCGGCTTCTCCCGAAGTTCTAGTCACTAGGCCACGGGCCCATGTCTCATCAGATGGTATGGAACACCTTTGAAGGGCCCTTAACCAAGTTTGGGCATTACAAACAAGCAAACGTGGTGCGTAGATCGCTCGGTAGCGATCGTGTCTCGTCGTCTGCTAGGGTACTTCCGGTTCGAGGCCTAGCTCTTCGCTGCTTCAACGGGCCTGCTCTTCAGTGTAATTGGGGAGGAAACGCGTGCACTTCTGCGACGCGCTTGTTACCGGTTGCGCGCTGATCGTGTTCTGGCGTTCACTTGTGAATGGATAGTAAATATTTCGCGTTTCACAGAACGAAGCGGGAAGTAGAAATAGACGGTCGTTGCGAATGAAACACGGGGAACGGTGAGAGGGCAACAGTTCGAGCGCAGCAGCCAGCATACGTATACGGCTATGCTTTAAAATACGCAATAATATTTTACCGAATAAGCTTGATTATATATTTTCGAGCACAAACGACGGCTACCTCAGAATCACACGCATGTGAGCACATATGGGGTGAAGTCTACATACGCTCCCATATCGTTTAAGGGGGTATCCTGTTTGCAGCTTTATCTTTATATCTCAGGAACTGTACCACATTTCAGAATGTCCCACGTGTGGCGCGTTTCCCACAACGTTGGAAAAGTGTCGTCGAGTCGAATGTGTGTGCAAATACATCAACGACAGTGCTATACACATATTGACTGTGACAATCATCGTTTAGGTAGTTTCTGCAGCAATTTTTGTCCAATCGTAATAGCTATTAAAGAAATCCAAATGGAATCTCTTTTCGGAGATTCTAACTGATGCGCAAGCGTACAGCTCTTATTGCAGAAAACTCCATCCATGGTTGCGGCCTTCCCTGAAACGTTGTTGTCGGGCGGCATCGGCACGGCGTCTTTCATTTTATTTCTGGTGTTCCTCAGCGTCTGGGACGGCCCCACGGAAGGCACATCTCGCGACCACCGAAACGCGTGTTAGGCAATAAATTTTCTCCTAGTCGAAATTTTACGTGTGCGCACAATCCTACATGTCGGCTTTACCTCTTGTCCTACATAGGTATTTTATTACACTACCACGAAATTTTTCAGCGAAGCCTTCGTAGAAAGTACGTTGTAACCACCGGTACAACGCATTCATGTAGTTCAGTTATATTCACATTCCGCAAGCGTGGGTGTTTAGTCTAGTGGTTGAGACACTGAGTTTCAAGGCATAGGGCCCTAGGTTCGAAATCCAGCAGTTCTAAGAAAACTTCATTTATAGAGTTGTTTCTTTGTAGCGATTCGTCATACTTGATAGACGAACTAACGCGCAGTTTTCTCGAGTCGGCCGGCATAGAAGTGCTTACGCATTAAAAAAAAAAATCGATAATACGGCAGTAATGTATAGTGTGTTGATATAGTCCAGGGGTGCTGGCCCGAGCTTCTCGGGCACACCAGTTTGCTCCGAGCTCGCATTCATTACTGCGGTCATGACAGGAAGACAGTGTGGAGCACGCGATAGCAGCGTTGATAAAAAAGGCTACAAGAACGAGCATGGCATCACAAACGCATTTGCGGTGTTTTTCAAAGGAACACCGCGTGCGAACGCGTCAGCGCCACCACTCAGTCAACATTTTGACAGTGCAGCGACGTCAGCGTGATTGTCGCGCTATCTTTTTGCCAACTGATCATCGCGCCTCCCACGGGCGTGTTCGTGGGCGTTTGTCCTCTTTCGCAAAATTCTTTCGTTCCACCTGCAGCATGGAAATTTCCACTCTCGAATGCAACAAGGGAGCACTCTTGTGCAGCTCGTTTCGCTTCTCTGAATATTACAAATAAATAAATGAACAGATTACTGCTATACTTACATTACACGTCTGAAGATTTTTCTGTAGTAACGAATCGGTAAATAGTAACATTTTTCGCCGCAAATCCCACCAGGGGCGCTTGCTTCATGGCTGTGATAAAGTCACTGGAATGGGAACCAGTGATCCAGTGACTTTAGGCTGTGAGTGGTATACGTCGTGAGCGCGGTGAAACTTGAATGCGAGACATCGTAGCCACGTGATGACATAACCTTTAGTTCTTCGTGCGTGTGTGCATAGTCTGTGCGATCAAACTCATAGATGAACCGGGCCGTTCGCTGGCGTTGCGGCGTGAGCACTGCTCCTCGGCAAGAGCAAACGCGGTGGGCAGGCCCGATCTTCGCAGCGGGCGTCTGTCAATCAAATCGATTGACGCGCGAACTCGGGCACAAACTCGTTGATTCTGAAAAGGCCCCAGTTCAACTCGTGACTGCCATAGTGACGGTGTGCCTGTAAAGTGTTTCATGCAGTGGACGCTACTCAGCAGCTTCTTTGCATATAAAATAATTTGGTCAGCTTGCACTACTTGTGCAAGGCTGGGGCCATCGGAGGAGCTTGTGATCACCTAGCTTCTTCAAGCTTTTTACGCGGCTCATCTACTCAGTATGCTTGGTCTGCTTCGGAGTAATGACCGTGTCAGTTCGGTCTCAATAATGGTGCTATTGATTAGGTAGGTCTTGAATAACATATTGAATAGTCATGTCCTTAATTGTTAATTGTTTGATTACTACGATATTAATTACTCAGTTTTAATTCCCAAGGTCCTGAACAGTACAGAGGTAATTAGCATAACCATAATTAGCATGACCCTAAGTAACACGATCTCGGTGAGTAAGGTCCTGATTATCTTGTTTTTACAGGCTCCTAATTAACGTCGCATTAATTAGCATGTTCTTAATTAGCTTGTTCTTAGCTTTACACGGCTTCATCATGGTCTTAGTAAGACGTGGCTTAATTAGCTCGGCCTTAGCATGATTTGGCTTAATCAGCTTCGTCATAGCATGTCCTGACTTAGCTAGGTATACCGCCCAGCCAATTAGCCTAATCAGCGGGGCGCACATGGTCGGGGAGCGAGCAGACGATGAAGAAGAGGAAGAGGGCGCGCGCCGGCCGAGCAACGCGCTAGAATGTACAGGCCGACCATGGTGATTATACACGTGGCCTCGGCGATTAGCTCCAGCCGCGGTGTTGTAAGGCGCTCGGTCGGAACTAATTTCAGAGGCCACGGTGCTGATTATCCTAAAGGATATCTAGTGCAGACATTAAACGCTTGAAAATGAATTCAAACGGCCTGCGCACTCACAAAAAATATAGTTAGTAGAGCTTTCTGTCACTTTTCTTGCATGGGTGCACTTCTGCACTCAGTGGAACGACAAACAAATGAAAGAAGGTGCCTCTTGAGGACACCACCCAACCTTCTCGACCGCCCTTGACGTGACGCCGCGTTCCATCGTAACCAATGGAACGGAGCGCGCGCTGAGGGATGGATTTCACCTTCTCGTACTGTTAACTCGTACAAAAGGGGGTGTCGCCAGAGCTCGGAAAGATCCCGAGTTTCGCCAAACTCGGGCCATCCTGCATATCACCCCAGGGTTCGACGGAACACAGTTATATACACGCACTCGGTTTGTTTGAGTGTTTGTTTGTTTGTTTGTTTGTTTGTTTGTTTGTTTGTTTGTTTGTTTATTCGCAAGAAGTGTGTTGATATGCGTGACATGATGTTGCTTTTAGCGCACGAAATGACGACCGAGAGAAGTGGGGCACACAGGCGCAGTAGTAATGTTTTGATTTTCTTAACGCCCAGAGCAGATGGCGACGAAACGCGACCGCTTGATATAACCGCAGTTACGACCAACCACGGTTAACCGCGTTGAACCACGGTTAGCGCCAACCACGGTTCGCCGATGTTACACGGCGCACAATCGTCCTCGGTTAAAGCGGACTTGCTTTGGCGTGAATGGCTCTGCGTGTGGCGGAAGTCCGGCGTTCAACTTGGCTGTTATTGCCGCGTCCACTTTCGCATTCCTTGAGGTGCTCCGTAGATGACGCAAATTGTTTTCCCAAAGCCATCAGGCTTTCCGTGGTTCGTGCAGTGCAATTCGTTCGTTTTTCACGAACGCTCGTCGGCGTGCACACGTCCTCCATGGAGGCTGCCATTTTCTCGGTTAACTGCCAAACCGAGGTCGCCAAGCCCGGTTTGGCACAACCGCGGTTAGCGGCATAACCGCGGTTTCGCATACCGTGTAAGCGAAACGCGGTTACGCGTAACTGCGGTTACACTAACCTAGGTTTAGGCTGTCTGTGTAACACGGGTATGAGTGAGCCACGCACATTCAGAGTGGTGCAGGACATGCACACCAAAACGACCTCAGCCCATGAGAAGCGCCGGATCGAAGTCTTGAGTAAGTGCAACGTCCGCTGCTGACGTGTTGCAATAATAATAATATCTGGGGTTTAACGTCCCAAAACCTCGATATGATTATGAGAGACGCCGTAGTGGAGGGCTCCGGAAATTTCGACCACCTGGGGTTCTTTAACGTGCAGCTAAATCTAAGTACACGGGCCTCAAACATTTTCGCCTCCATCGAAAATGCAGCCGCCGCGGCCGGGATTCGATCCCGCGACCTTCGGGTCAGTAGTCGAGCGCCGTAACCACTAGACCACCGTGGCGGGGCGATGTTGCAATGGCTGTGGCAGCGAATTCGAAATGTACAGTGGGAATGGAAAGAAACGCGAACAGAGTGGCATCTACATTCTCTGCTGTTCCGAATTTATTTTCAAGCGGTTGCAGCCTGGATCGTAATAAAAAACCGCTAGAGTCATCCATGATACAATCAAGAACCATTCTAGCATAGCCATCAAAGTGTGATGGCTATGCTATCAAGCGTGATGGCATCAAGCGTGATGAAAACAGCGTGCCGCGCTGTTCGCGCTTTTTTTTTTTTCATCCACCCTGTACGTGTTATTTTCCTTTAGCTAGAAAGCCTCGGCGCTCAGCATAGGAAGCAGCCAGCGTTACCTTTTGCTAATTCGCAGGGCGCAAGAAAGAGGCCGGTTATCCGCGGCCGCAAGTTTCGAGATAGCTATAGGAAAAATAGCACGTATATTTCGAATGGCTGCTGCAGACATTGCAGCACGTGACCAGTGGACGTTGCGTTTGCTCTGGCTCAAGGCTTCCAGTGCTCCTCATGCGCCGAGTTTGTTTCATGCGGGGGGAAAAAAAAGAAGAGGATTTTCGCAGGCTGCTGAGCCTCAGAGAGAGACTTTTTTGCTTCAAAAGCTGATACGGCATTGTCTCCATGGCTACAAACTCGCCATTGGCAATAACAGCCAAACGTCGCTAATTAAAAGGTCTTTTAAACAATTTACTATGTGATTCGCATGTTTCTCAATTACTGCCACCTGCCGAACCTGGCAGCTCCCTTCTTGAGATCATTGCTTTTTCTTTCTCTAACAAACTATCTTTAGAAAATTTAAAAGTGTTCGCTGGAACACCCGGTATATACACGCATACGCCACGTACTGGGGCCGGGCGCCTCCGGGAATAAAATCCTGGCTGCCTATGGGATATACGTTAACGCACGTTAATCCACGACCGCTCAGTAGGCTTGGTGTACTGTATATTCAAATAACATGTGCCGCATATTTCACAGTATTCCACGTCACGTAAGAAAATGTCATTCACTTGATTGCACCAGACTATACAAAAGAACTAATTAGTTGCTCCCCAAAAAGTAAACATTGTACAAGAAAAAAATTTGGCTACTGCGACGCAAAGTATGCGCGACCAGGCATGTTTTCCATGCCTCGTCACTCCTCGCACTTTAACTGCAATTTGTTTCTTCAGGCATTACAACATAGTCAATGTTTTCATTTTAACGCAATGGCGTTAAAAGGACATTAAAGGCAAATCACAATTTATGTCAGAGTGAAAGCTCAATGTATGACAACGTCTAAAACGGCAATATTATCAACAGCAGTGCCCTCTTTACTGAGCAATTAAGCTAAATGTATCACACGACGTGCGCCACGAGCGGGACATTTTGGAAATGATCCCGATGACGTGAGAGCGTCCGGCAACAATTAATCACTAGTAATCAAACTAGCTGCAATAAAAAAAGAACCTTCCGTGCATCAAGAGACGTAATAAAATGCTACTTGTTCGTTTCTGTTTGATTAATGGAAAAAAGAACCTATTTGGCGTTGCCATGGGGAACGGCGCGCGTGGTTCAAAGATTCAGTTTTCGCCGAACTGCGCTTCGCCCGCCGCCCGGCTTCACTCACGTGGTCGCGTCTCAGTGGTAGTTTCGGTATTGCGTACTGCCGCGTGTGTTTTGCACGCTCGTGCAAGTCGCTCTGACAGAAAGTTCGACAAAATGCCGCATGCATGTGATGTTGCCGGATGGCCGAATGTGCACGCCGCCACGCAGTAAAGGCGGGAAACGTTGGGCACGGCAACAGTGACGTCAGAAAGACCACTTTCAGGCGGGTGATTTGAAGTGCGATAACGCGATGCGGACCACTAAAACGTGATTTTATTTCAAAATAATCACTTCCACAACAGCAGCACTACGAGGTTTCTGGACCGCTATTTCAACAATCAACGTCGACTTAATATTTGCCTTTAGTGTCCCTTTAAAGGGACACTAAGGGCAAATAATTTATGTCAGAGTGAAAGCTCAATGTATGACAACGTCTAAAATGGCAGTATTATCAACAGCAGTGTCCCTACTTACCGAGAAATTAGGCTAAATGTATCACACGATGAGCGCCACGGGTGGGACATTTTGGAAGTCCCGTGGGAGAGTCTGAATACAATTAATCACTAGTAATCAAACTAGCTCCAATAAAAAAAGAACCTTCCGTGCATCAAGAGACGTAATAGAATGCTGCTTGTTCGTTTCTGTTTGATTCATGGAAAAAAGAACCTCTTTGGCGTTGCCATGGGGAACGGCGCGCGTGGTTCAAAAGTTCCGTTTTCGCCGAACTGCGCTTCGCCCGGCGCCCTGCTACGCTCACGCGGTCGCGTCTCAGTGGTAGTTTCGGTATCGCGTACTGCCGCGTGTGTTTTGCACGCTCGTGAAAGTCGCTCTGACCAGGGGCGTAGCCAAGGGGGGGGGTTGGGGGGGTTCAAACCACCCCCGAAATTTTTCAGTTTTGCTTGCGTGTATATACACGCACACATACAAACACACGCACGAACATGCATAAGTATGGTTGAACCCCCCCCCCCCCCCCGAAAAAAATTTCTGGCTACGCCCCTGGCTCTGACAGAAAGTACGACAAAATACCGCATGCATGTGATGTTGCCGAATGCCCGAATGGTGCACGCCGCCAGTGCACGTCGCGCAGTAAAGGCGGGCAACGCTGGGCACGGCAACAGTGACGTGCGAAATACCGCTTTCAGGCGGGTGATTTGAAGTGCGCTAACGCGATGCGGACCATTAAAACGTGATTTTATTTCAAAATAAGCACTTCCTTGGCATAAAAGTACGAGGTTTCTGGACCGCTATTTCAACAATCAACGCCAACTTAATATTTGCCTTTAGTGTCCCTTTACAGTCGCATAGTGGGTACTTGGTCAATTCTCAAAAGGAAGGCTAACGGCGTAGTGGGCACTTCGCAACTGTACTTGCAGTAGGCATTCTTGGATAGTTTAAAACGGCCAATGTTACGCGCACAGATGATCGTTTCCTTGCGACACGATTGATGCGTCCACCGAGAAGCGAAGGCAGGCGAGCGGTTGAGAAGACGATGCGAACGGGGCCAGAGTACGCTATCGCGTTCTACTCTTGAAGGCGACGCTCAAGCGCCGTCCAAGTTTTTTGTAAACCTCTCCGTATTCGCATATCGAGATAATCTGTAGACGCCATATCATTTGACAGAACTTACGCGCGTTCTAGGTTACATTCGTAATAAATTTCGCGCAGCATGGTAACCCAGGTAAATTCTCGCCAATGTATATATATATATATATATATATATATATATATATATATATATATATATATATATATATATATATATATATATATATATATATATATATATATATATATATATATATATATATATATATACGTGCTCACCAGAGCCCGGAATGTCGCGCATTGAGGAACTTAATGAACATACCGAGTAGCGCGGCTGCAGTGGCGGTAGGGGCTGCTGCTGTGGCCGGTTGTCCTCATCAAGGACCTCGACGTTAAGCAGCATGACGGGACAGTCCCCGGCCACCCCCGTATCGTAGCTGAGCTGCTTGGGCACCGGTGGTCCCGTGGTCGAGCGAGAACCGTAGGCGGACCTTTCGTCCTCCGAGTACGGGGCGCCGGCGGCGGTTGGACTGACCCGCTCGGCGCTCTGGCTGCCCATGATTTGCGAGTGCACCCGCACAAGGCGCCGCCTGCCCCAGGGCATCATGGCTCCCGCCGATACACGCCGCGGGCTCGGTCTTTCCTCTCAGACGCTGGAACACCTGGCTGGGTTGCGGCCGCCGCGTTCCTTTGCACGACTTCCTCCTCTTCGATGCCTGTTTCGGCGCAAGGCTCGTGGCCCCACACCACGCGCCGCAGCATGGGCAGCTCGGCGCCACACAGCGGGCCGGCCTAGCTAGAAAATGAGGTAGTACGGGATACGAAAATTCACGAAGAATTTATCAATTTTTTGCTGAGCAGTGGCAACTTAATCTGGTTCTGAAACACCGAATACGGCTGTATATACAATCGTCTTTCACCCATTCGAGTCGATCCTATAGTCCCGCACAGCTATTGTTGAAAGCGCCCGTGTTGATAGCGTTGTGCGACGAAAATGAGTATCAGATGCACATTCAGTGAGCACGGACATACAAAGCCGCCGAGCTTCCTAAGGTAAGCTAGGCTATACCTTGGAAAGCGCAATCCTCGATAGCGAAATTAGAGGACTGTTTACGCGGCGTCCCGGGAAATTGTGAATAAACACGATGACTGCAGCCTAGAGAGTGGCTGTAGCAGCACATATTTCCTAGTCGTGATTTGATTGAAACAGTAATATAGGTATTATCCTTCACGCCCACGATATTAAACGCGTACACGATGCAGATTTGCCATGGTTTATACGGGTGGTTTTGGGTCTGCCAACGCTTCTGTACAGTAGTCTATATAAAATGAGCACGTGTTCGGAGAGAAAAAACACGTTTAATATATATGTAGAAAGCTGTACGTCACGAAATAATCCATGGCTACGGAACACAGTTTACTTATCAGGAATCGCCTTAGCCACTTACCAACAAAATATGTCTAATCCAGTTGTCATGCATTCAAGCCAAGCCACACATTCTCTTTTAATTTCTACGACTACAGCGAAGGTTCGAAAATTAAAGCATTTGTAAAAATTCGTATGGCTCTTACGTGCGTAATGAGGCGGAAAGATCTAGAAGCGTAAATAATTTAATTCTCTTTTTGTACTACACCTTATCGTGCACATACAGTTTTGAAATACGTGGCCTCCGACGCCGACACGCCGACAAGCATAGTCGGCGTGACCTGAGGATGTTGATGAATCACTGATACGGAATATACAGAAACAGAATGAAATAGTTACACCGACCCTAACCACAGCGCTTGTTCCTTCAGAACTCGCGCTGCAAATATCGACTGTGCACAACCAACTAGCACCTACTCCGCGTAACCCTGAGATTTCATTCCAAGTGGATATTTGTAGCAAGCTCGCCGACTGAAATTCGTCAGCCGCGTCGGATACCGTCGGACTCGGGTAAATCGAATTATCCTTTATATGAAACTATTTTAGAGCACAGCCGTGCTTTAACGTCAATGCATAGGAAAATCTAGGGCTATATCAAACAAAAATAGCCGGAACACTTGGTATATCAAACATCGGGCAGCGCGAAACGCCCCAAGAAGTTGGCTTTCCCTCACAAATATTTGGCTTTTCCTCGTGGTGGGGGACGTTCCCGCGTGCATTTGGGAGAGCGAGCAGTGTAATTTCATTAGGAGAGCGCCTACGCGGAGCGAGCAGAAACTACCGCTTGCCAGCCTGTGCTTTTCCCCTACACGATTCCTCGTTGTTGCGGCGCCAGCCCGGTCGCCGTTCGCTTCTTCGCTCGTTTCGTTAACGCGATAGATGCCGTAAAAGAGAAGAACCTGCTGTACTCCGCACATCTGGCGATAATTCGATACAGTCGAACGTGGGGAAAAGAAGCCTTACGTCGCCGCTGCGTGCAGCATCTCAAGAAGCGCACTAAGTATGATATCGAAGAACAAGGCCGACATTAGGGTCAGGGCAGACTAGACGCTTCCGGCGCCCGACGAGTACGTACAGCTGCGTATGAAGATTTTGAGGCGCTATTTACATCGATGCCGCATTTTCTTGCGTATATCCCGCCCCTGCATATAACCCCGTACCCCCAACTACAAACCGCGGAAAAACACAAAATTAAGATTGCGTACTCCACACGACTGACGAATTTCAGTCGGTGAGCTTGCTACACATATCCACTTGGAATGAAATCTCAGGGTTACGCTGATTTTGAGATATACGTACACGTGGTCGGAAAGTAACTCCCTATTAAGAATTGTTTATAACTCTCATTACGATAGTAATTATGTGGAGACTCGGTGAGTTTTTGTCGTCGCTTCGCCGTGCCGTTCTGTATATGTATAGGTATGTATGTATATTGGCCTCGAGGCACCACCACTGGAAACGCGGCGCCACCGTCGGCAGGGCGTACTTGGCAGGATCACGTGGTCTCCGCGGCCGCCGTCGGCTGCTTGTGGCGCACTGCCGCGTGCTTTGAAAACTGATTTCAAGTCCCACATCGACGCGGTCGGTTCAAATGCGGAGTTTTCTCTCATTTTCTACTCACTGAAACCTTGTATAGATTGCTGACCTCCCGAATGCGACGAACTGGGGTCTACCGCTCGTGCCGGCAGTCGCCGCGCTTACGCAAAGGAGCCCAGTGTCATCCTGCACTGTGTAACCGCGGGACAAGAAACAGCGTGGACAGGGTTTTGATAGTCTAATAACGGCAAGTGCCATCCGCTACGGAGTCTTGTGTGCAACAAGCACTTCCCCGACGAAGACTTTGTTACTGCGTCGGGCCTGCGATGTTCGGTGGAGTAGCCGATCAGTGTCGTACAGTGGTGTCGCAAACAACTTCCCACGACTGACTTTTGTTCTCCCGCGTTACGGTGAGTATTTTCTTTCTTTTCCAGCGGCATGCTCTTCAAATGATGCTTATCTGTTCTCCAGGATGGTCCACCAGCATCATTTTTGCGATGCACTCACTGGAACCCTCCAATGCACGATAATAAGGAGCATTCGTCGGCTCCGTGAGCACCAAACGCTGCATAAAGAAACAAAACCATTTGCCCGCTGGCCCAATGCGCAACATGTTTAGATACGTTGAATTAAAAAACGCACAGGGTCCCTTATGCATTCGTTAAAGATGCGCACTGAAGCCGAGCTAATTGTTTTTACTCCTGTCACACGGCTCACCGAATTCTCTTCGTTAAACTCCATCAATGTACGAAAACTGCAGACGCTCATACACGCAGAGGGAGTTTGACGGAGATGCTTGAGGCTTCTTTCTGTTTGCCCATGTCACACGGCAGTTTGCACTACGAGTGACTACCTTTCACGCAAGAAAACGGTTCAGGGGTCTGCAACGCGGTGACAGCGTGAAGCGGTGCTCGGTTTTCTGCAGAGACAGCGACTGTAGACTATCTTGTGCTTTCAGTTCGTCGAAAATGATTATTTTGACATTAAAGAACACAGTTCATTTCGAAAGTACTTACAGAAATGCCCTGGAGGGCTTCCGCGAGGTGTTTTTGTAGAGCGCCGACAGCAAAACCTATGGGGAGCGCGCCGGCGGTATCCTGCCTAGCACGCAATCGAGGCGCGTCCGATAGAGGGCGACTCCGTAACTCCTCGAGGCCAATATACATAACTTGCAAGTGACGTCAGTTCCTGTCTTCCGTCCACCATCACCTAGCACATTCGTCTCAGTCTCTCAGTGACCGCGCTATGTTTACGTTCGTGCGCGGATAGTTCGGCGTAGTGAGCGTGTTTTGATCGTTCGCCTTGCGCTTATGACGAACGGGAATCGTTCAGGACATTATGCAGCCTGCAGTGTCGTCAGTGGTGTCGCAAACAACTTCGCACGAATCACCTACAGCGGCGCTCTTCGCCGCCTGCATCTTGCGGCACTCAAACTGCACAGATTTCGTCGCCGATTGCTGCATAAAACCATGGCCCAATAACATGTTTGGCGCCCAGTCGGGGTTCGTTTCACCGAAGAGCTAAGACGGCCTTCCGAAAACCAAGGCGCGACCGCTCTCTTCAATTCGGTGCTTCGCGTTTCGACAAAAATTGACCTCGCGCATAACTCCGTGGTGATACATTCGGCAAAAAGGTGAGGAGATTCGGAAGCATAACTTGCCTGTTGTGAAGTGACACCCACACACACAAACGTTGTGCACCGAGGTCCTTCCTGTTTACGCGCGCATAAGCCATGTGATCCGCTTCTCGGACAGCTCTTTCGTGCGGTCGCACGGGTTTGTGATCACGTTTGGCAAACAGTACGTCCCCACGTCTGTTTTTTTTTTTTATTATTGATTTACACTTCTCGTGCAGCAGCCAAATATCGCGCAAATCGCCGTTGCGATGTGCAGCGTTGACGGGAAATGCGAGAGCCGCACAGCTTGAGTCGGTGTCGTCTGCTGCCATGTGCTCGGTAATGGCGGCACATGCCGCGAAATCGTATCCCAGAGTTCCGCGGTGTGACGTAGTTGCAAGTTATGTATAAAATCCACAAACAAAAATAGTTCAGAAGAAAATTTTTCCGAAGCGCGCGACCTCTCGCTCCGCAGCGCGACGCGTTAAACAACTCCGCCACGCAACCTAGCATAAAAACGGCGAGCTATATCTATATAAACCATTCCCCGCTGGCGGTGCGCAGAGCTCTGAGATGCTTCAGCGTGGCAGAGGCTTGTTCACTATCACTCGCGAGATGGCGCAAAGGGTGCGCTTTATTGGACCCCTGGCACTAAAGCTGAAACCTCGAGATGTTTGTGTTGTTTGATTTTCCTGCATACGTGGGCATTTCTGACCTATTATTAGTGACGAACGTTGCCTTTAAGGTATTTTGATTTGGTTTTAAAATAAGCGTGAGTGCTGACCTGAGTTGGCAGCACCTCGCGAAATCGTCACTGGTATGTAGGTCGGTGCCCTGCGTGACTTTCCACGAGTAAAGCGGATGTACTGTCAACGTCGCAGAAGATTTGCGGGCGCACACAATACTTCGCCCCTTATGCGAGGTATTGTGATCTTAGGCGCTACTCCGCGGTGGGGCGCTAGTTCTTATGATTTTAGGCGGGCGTTTCGAAGTGACGCTAAAACTGGTCACAATTAACGACGCTAGCATTAATTATACTATACGTAGAGCATTTCCGATCCAATCTCAGGATTATCAGAGACAAAGCTACAAATTACAATAAAAAAGCACAAACAAAAACTTCCCTATCAGGGGTCGTCGCCCCGCTCGTCTTTCGCCGAAGTTGGGATGCGTGCCTCCGCCCTGTATTTTGACCTACAGGACGTGGGCGCCCGTGATCGCGCGCTTATCTCTTGAGGGGGAGGTTTGTACGTGTTGTGCTTTCACCGCAAAGCCTGCGTTGAAGCTACGGACCACACGAAAGTCACTTCACTCGCTGCAGCGGCAGTGTTTGCAGTAGGGGTCAACTGCTAGCTGGAAGAGCCAAAGCAGGGGCCGGGTTGTGCAAAGCGGGGTTGTGCATAGTCGACACTTGCAGCGCGCTGCTCAAACACAAAGAAGGACGCACGAAAAGAACACACAGGTATACACGGGATGAGTGCGAACCAGCTGTTAGTTCGCACTCGTTCTGTGTATACCTGTGTGTTCGTTTCGTGCGTCCTTCTTTGTGTTAGAGCAGCGCTCCAAGTCGAGCTGCTAGCCATTCTTCATATGACATTGCAATTTGTTGCTGCCGCCTTCATTACTTCACCCTCGCGGCGAAACTGCGGCTTTTTAAATACTTAATCAATTTTAATAAAAGAAAGATATTTTGTTCCCTACAATTTGAGAACTTATTGTCACCTTCATATCACTGGATGTATCAGAGACATGACTTCAACAAAAGTTGTCGATCCATAAGTTATTCGGAACAAGTTTTCCCAGAGGCTGGTTGGGGCGTCGTGGTCTCCTAAAATGGTCTGCAAGGAGTCCTCACGCCTATAGACTTGTTCCGCTTAAGGTGGAACAGAGAGGAAGTTCATCGCACAGCACGAAAAGGGTATTGATGAATTCGAGAAGCGAATTCAGCAAGGTTTTGCAAACGCCATATGAATATCTGCTGAACTGTGTCGGAAACACCTCCAATCGTTTACAAAAAAAAAAAGAATAATAGCGGTGCTTACACGGAATTACTGTAAGGAACAAAATACTTCTTATTTCATTAAAATTAGTTAAGTATTACAAAACTTATAAACAATTATTAATAGGGAGGTATACTTTCCTTCCATCCTGTATGTCCCATGAAACTTGCGTTTAAGATGTATTGTTCTTCCAGTTAGATTATTGTATTAAAATGCCGTTTCGGGGATTGAAGCATAAAAGTAACCACAATACAGTGAAACCTCGGTGATATGAATCTCACGGGACCACCAAAAATATTCGTATCATCAGAAATTCGTATCGCCAGAAAGCATGAAAAATAGCATCCGACAAAAGAATGCTGGCGAACATTTTCATTTCTTGTTTTTCAGGACCGCAGCAACGTCAGGAAGAATCGTGAATTATTGTCAGTAAAATTTTTAAATGTCGGCAATCACACCAGCACTCGTAAATATACGGCCCGTACGCGCGTATTTAATTAATGAACCAGGTGCGTTGTGACACGCGACAGCAGTAGCCGCTGCCAAAGTTTAGTATGTTTTTTAGATGCGTAGCAGCTCTTTGACTAGCCTGTGTAACGCTGTCCGTCCGCGCAAATGCGAGGCAACGCGCTTCCCTCGGCGCAGGTGTTGGAGCGGTGCCAAGTAGGTCACGCCGCAGCTGAGCGTTGACGTCACGCACCCCTCGCACGCTTCCCTCGCAGGTGCGCGCGTACGTCACTTTCTCCCTCGCCCGCCGGAGCGCCGCAGCTGCCGGCTCGAACGCCCGCTCGCCTCCCGTGTCCGCGTTTCAAACAAATGTTTACATCAGTAAACGCTACACCGAGTTTCGCTTCAAACGAATCTTTCAGCGCTCACCGCGGCACCCGCGTTAGCGCCGTTCAACCCGTGACGCCACCCGTGCGCAACGCTGCTGTTTCGCATCCCATCAGCGTTCCCTTCGGGGAGATGGTCCAATTTTTGCATAACACCGGAGTACTGCAGCGTAAGTAACGAAAGAAGCGCTTTGACGCAATGGATCAAGGCCACAGAATTACAGAACCACGGTCCTGTGTTATGTTTTTGTTATCGCGGAGGGGTTGGGGATGTTTTTTGAGAGATTTACGGCCGTGCCCGCCCAAGTGCGACCTCAAAGGTCGCACATGTGGACGTTGTGAGGCCTGACTCCTTCGCCAAGACCGTCCTCGCCTTCTTTCGGTCCTCGTCCACCTTTCATAGGATGTCTGCTGCACAAGGCAGCCACGTGTAAACACGACAGCAGCCCGCGTCGACGAGTTAGAAAAAAAGCATGGCGCTAATGTCATCTGTAATCGAAACGCGAAGGGAAACGGGGGCTCATAAGAGCCTCAGAGATTCACGCACACAATCTCGGAGGCTGTGACGCGTCTCTGAAGGTTTATTCTGACCCTAAAAAAAGTGCTTTCTTACACCGTGATTCTGACGATTTGGCGGTGCGGCGCGCATGCCCACGCTTGCGTTCCCGCGCTCGCACGTGCTTGGCGCGTCTTCTGCGACAGCGCGGACAGCACCTCTTCGTACCTGGTGGGTAGCGCACGTTCGTATCAAACGTCGCTGGGTGAAAATCGGTTCGCAACAACCGTACTCCATTACACTGCAATCCAATGGACCTTGGCCGGGACCAACGAAAAATTCGTATCACCCCGAAATTCGTATGAGCTGTAATCGTATCACCGAGGTTTCACTGTACTCACGTTTTTTTGCACACTTTGGGAATCAAAGGACACTAAGAGAAAAACATTTTTTTTTCGTATTACCGAAAGCCGCCACTCTTACCGCGAGAAGACGCTTGATAAGTGAGAAAACGCGCAAAAAGAAACTACAGCCGGTGACACCGCTTTGAATTTCTCGCAACAGCTCGCCATGACGTCATAGATTTTGACGGTGTCTTCTAGGGCCAACGCAACCATTCTTCGCTAAAGATGATTCACAACGTGTTTTAAGAGACACGAAGTCTTAAAGGGACGTTAAAGTGAAACATTGAGTCAGTTTAGACTGAGAAAATATACTCTGAAAACTCTAGTGTCGTTCATTTTATCATCATAGGTTTTATTAATACAAGAGAAAAGCGAGATCAAAGTTTCATTCTTAAATTTCGCGGCGAAAACTCTGCAGATGACGCCACGGATTTCAAAAAGTTTTTTGGTAGCTTCGCCCAACTGGTTCAAAGAAATTACCTGGAAGTTGGCACGATAAGATAGTCCTTGGCCCCCTCGGAGGACAATGTACTTCATCTTTACCGATTAGGAATTACGTGGGCACCAATAGAGGCCGTCAAATCTATGACGTCATGGCGATTGATGCGGGAACCTCCCGTAGGGAGCATATGCAATAACTCTAATGGGCACTGCAATCTGGCGTCAGGGGCGATGCGTCTCCACTTACGGGCTAGGCTTCAGAGAGCGGCAACACTAACATCACATTACCTCCAAGGACGGGGTCTTGAGTAATCATCAGAGAAGAGCTCGTTAGTCAGCTCCCTATACGCGCAAAGCGATGGGCCCGTACGTCAATAAGATCAATGGACACGCAATCAGTTATGAGAAGACGCAACGCTTTCTGGAAGTTATTGATCGCGGCGTATCACAGAGCCCTCATATCAGGGAGGTAGCCGGGGGAGGGGGGGGGGTGTTCAAACCTAGCTCCTTTGAAATTTTTCAATTTTGCTTCCGTATATATACACGCACACATACAAACACACGCACAAATATACACAAAGTATGGTTGCACCCCCCCCCCCCCCTCTCCCCGAAAAAAATTTCTGGCTACGCCTGCCTCATATCGCCTATATCAGGGGTCGGCAACCTGCGGCTTCCGGACCGAATGCGGCCCGCAGGACAGTATTATGCGGTCCCCAACACGACGTCAGAACAGCCCCCCCCCCCCCTTTCCTTTGTCACTTCCTGTCTGAAGGCCGACATGGCAGTTTTGACCTCAAATGGGGTTAGACAGGAACAAAGGAAGATCGCTTCCATTTGGCATTGTCCCACATCTGCACACTTAGCCAGAATTGCGCCATAACTTAGCTAAAAGTTAGCCAGTTTTGTACATTATTGCCGAATCGTTTCTCTCTGCCTGCAAAGCCCCCTTCTTTCCGATTGGCCGTCCGGCATCCGCCGTGTAGGCTTCATACATCTCGACCCTCCGCCTCAAAAGGTTGCTGACCCCTGGCCTATATGAAAAAGAAGCTCACCATGATCACCCACGTGCTAAGGTTTCTTGCAGGAAAATCAAGGGAGGCATCTGTACGAGCGGTGCTTGTTCCGTTCGTCGGTTTCATGCGCTACAGCTTACCTGTGCTGCGCGGGACCCGAAGAACAAACGTACGTGCCCTCCAGTCGCTTCAAGCTCAAGCACTGAGGATTTGCCTTGGCCTTGCCGGGTGTGCATCTTCAACAGCGACTGTCATCATCGCGTGTGATCATCCAGTCACTGCATATATCCGCGTCGATGCTTTGGGAATGCACATGAAGCATTTCGCTCGGATTTCATCACATCGCCTCACTTCCTGCTTCTAGGCCGCACTCTGCAGTCAGCAGTATTAGAGCTGCTCATTGTTCCTACAGGGTGATTCTTTTAGAACTGTCCTATTTCAGTGGCTGTAGTTTTTCGACAAAGTATCCGATTTTAATGCGGTTTGCTGCAAAGTGTTCAGGAAGGAAGAACATTTAATGGCCCGCCCTTTCATCCTTCTTACGCAACGCGTAGCGCCATCTGTTGAGGCGCACGGAAATAATTTAGGCGCCACCTCACTCACAGCCTGTTGTTGCATGATTTCCATGCGCCTCGACAGATGGCGTTATGCGTTGTGACCAGTCGGCTGGGAGCGCAAGGAGAGGAGAAAGCATGTGCGAAAGCGTGAAGAGTTGCGGAGGGAAAGAGCAAAAGAATGAACTAGACGCCCGCGTCCGCGTTGCATGGTTTATCCCGAGCGAATGCGTTGAACGGCGGCGGAGTCAGCGCTTCTCTCTTATCTTGCTCTGTGGTTACGTCACAATAAAACTACCCGTGGTGAGAAAATGAAGAAATTTCAGTCAAGGCGCGTCGAAGAAGAATCTGGTCAGGAAGGCCTGAAATCAGGAACTCTTGATCAAGAACGCCTGAAACTTGTGTATTTCTGGCAGAACGCCTGAAATACACCGAACGGAACAAGGCGTAAAGTTGAAGCACCGCTCGTACAGATGCCTCCCTTGATTTTCCTGCAAGAAACCTTAGCACGTGGGTGATCATGGTGAGCTTCTTTTTCATATAGGCCAGGGGTCGGCAACCTTTAGAGGCGGAGGGCCGAGATGTATGAAGCCGACACGGCGGAGGCCGGACGGCCAATCGGAAATATTATTTGCGTGCGATGTGTGGTGCTGAACAAGCGGCGAAAGGCGGGTAGTTGATATACAGGGTGTTCAAAAGTAAGCTTTATGGCTTTCTTAAAATTCAACACTGGGAGGTACGTCAAAAGCACCTCTGCAGATAAGTTTTTTATCCAGAGGGACACAAAGTGAGATAATAATTATCGCTGTCAGCCGCCCAATTAACTAAGATTGAATAATGAACTTTTAAATGAATGCAGCCAGCGGGCATGTTTGTATTGAAAAGTTGGAGGCAGTCGCGTTTCTACACAGTTCCACTTGGAAGAATTCTTCCAGCGTGTCTCTGTCCCGAGATATCCCGCTGCAAAGTTTAAATGCGGTTTGCATGATTACGCATGCAAGACGGTGAGCACTGGCACAAAGCTCCTCCCCGATGTGCCGCGGCAGTTGCATGCGGCGTTTATTCTCACAACGGGTCAAAGGCATAGGCAAAGAACGGTTACCCTTTTGCTATCGGCTGGCGATAACAAGCAATGACTGCTCGTCACATCGAGGAGATGTTACGTGACTGCTCGTCACGTAACAGTGCTCCAGTGCTCACTGTCTTGCATGCGTAATCACGCAAACCGCAATTAAACTTCGCAGCCTGGTATCTCGGAACGCAGGAATGGTAAAAGAGGTCTTCCAAGTGGAACTGTGTAGAAACTCGACTGCTTCCAACTTTTGAATAAAAACATGCCCGCTTGCTGCACTCATTAAAAATTTCATTATTCAATATTAGTCAATTGGGCGGCTGAAAGCGATAATTATTATCTAAATTTGTGTCCCCCTGGATAAAAAAAGATACCCGCAAAGGTGGCTTTCACGTTCTTCCCAGTGCTGAATTTTAACAATACCGTAAAGCTTAACTTTGAGTACCCTGTATGTCTCAAAGAAGGGATTTGACAGCGCTAACACGGGACGAAGAAAAGAAAACACGACGACGACTGCTGCGTGTGTGTTTCCTTCTTAAATTATAAATAGGCACAAAGCACTTTTTCGCTTGTTTTCAAGAAGTACCAACCGCAGTGGCTACGCTTGAGGTTTATGATGTACTATCGCGCTCAGTATGAGCTACATCATGCCAGCGCGTGGCCAAGCGCTCTGCAAGGTTGTACAGTTGCGCCGATGATGGCATATTTTCGAGTTATCGGGAGAGAGTTTGGCTGTTCCTGCGAGCGCGCATCGCCTTCACTTGCTTTCACCCTCGCCCTCTTTTTTGCCCTGCGGTGATATCAGCTTCGAAAATGATAACTTCGAAGGTGAAAGCAAGCAAGTGGGGGCGATGCGCGCTCGCACGAGCAGCCAAACTCTCTCCCGATAACTCGAAAATATGCCATCATCGGCGCCCTTGTACAACCTTGCATAGTGTGCCTAGGGTGCCTTGATGCCCGCGCGCTCCGCTGAGGGTGAGGACAGGCGCGTCGTCTGCTACGACGGCCGCCATTGCGAATCCCGCCGCAGCTCGGCAGCATGCGAAACGCGCTACACAAAGCGCTTGCGGTGCGCGGATACGTCCGGAAATAAGTGCACGCTAGTGAGCTTTCTCTTTTTCTTTTCTTTTTTGAAGCTTGGGCAGCTTTTATTGCTGTTTTTGCCTAAATGTTTATTAAGGAAGCATGGAGCGGGCGGTTGTATGTCTTGTGCTTTCCCCGCGATGTCCGCGCTGAAGCCACAGAGCGTACGAAGGTCACTTCGCAGCGGCCACGTTTGCGAAAGGAGCGCGCTGTTCAAACAGAAATAAGTAAGAACTCTGAAAGTTCGCGCTCGTCCTGTGTGTACCTGTTAGTTTGTTTCGTGCGTCCTGCTTTATCTTTGAGCAGTGCGCTTCAAATGTCGAGCTGTGACGCATGATAGTTCGCGTTCGTCCTGTGCGCGTTCTTTTGCCAGCGCGTCGATCGAGCCCAAAGGACGTGCGTCCTCTGGGCTTGATCGACGCGCTGGCAATTTCGAGCTGCTTTCCGTTCGTCGAGTTACATTCCAATTTATTGCTATCGCATTCATTGCTTCGCCGTTGCGGCGAAACTGTGACTTTTTTGTATCTGCAGGTTTTCTCGCATGCCCAATTGCATGCACATTTTATTGAGTGTTTCCAATACTGTTTTACACTTTGTGCGGCAGATGCAGGGCGTCGTTTATGTGTCTCTTTTATTAATAATAATATCTGGGGTTTTACTTGCCAGAACCATGATATGATTATGAGGCATGCCGTAGTGGAGAGCTCCATGAATTTTGACCATCTGGTGTTCTTTAACCTGCACTGACATCGCACAGTACACGAGCCTCTAGCATTTCGCCTCCACCGAATTGCGACCGCCGCGGCCGGGATCGAACCTGTGACTTTCGGGTCAGCAGCCGAGCTCCGTCACCACTATACCACCGTGGCGGACGTATTTTTTAACGCGAAAGCCTTAAATGCCTCATGAAACGCGAAATTTGACCGTCGGCGTCCCGCGTCTACGGCGTCAGCGTACCACGACGTCGGGGACGAGGGATGCAAAAAGTCATCGTCACGTGATGACGTCACCATATGACGTCATTACGGCTTCACAAGTTTTGGCGTGACGTCATATGATGCCGTTATCACATGACATCGTAGCTTGGTCAAAAGTGTGCAGATCAAGGAGGCAGTGCAAAACCAGGTGAGGTGCCTCCGATCTTGGAGGCAATGCAAAACCGCGTTAGGTGCGCAAAAAACTAAGAAGATGCATGGTTTTCGCTTTCGAGCCGTCTTAAGCGAACGCATAAGGGACCGTATGAGTTTTATTTCATTAACTGGCTTTTCATGACGTACTCATTCTGCAACTTGACTTTGTTTCCTGTATTTTTTTACTGACATAGCGTGTCTACTGTACACAATGCTTCCCCGTCTTCTTCTTGTTTTCATGCGTCTTATTTGTATAGACTTGTATAGTTTCGCGAAAACTGTTTGTATGCGCATTCCTGTATGAGCCTTCAGGGTTTACATTATTAATAAATAAATAAATAAATAAATAAATAAATAAATAAATAAATAAATAAATAAATAAATAAATTATGCTTGCTCAAAGAAATAAAATACTGAATGTGTGCGTCCAAAAAACGGCAGGAAGTGGAAGATGGAAGCTGCGATGAAAAAATCCGTAAACAGGGGGTGGGTGCTCGAGCCAACGTTTCGACAAGTGGACTTGTCTTCCAGTTCCAGCCTTGAAGAAGACAAGTCCACTTGTCGAAACGTTGGCTCGAGCACCCACCCCCTGTTTACGGATTTTTTCATTGAATGTGTGTGTGTGTGCGCGCGCGTTAATATCCAGGCCATTTATTTGTGCGCATTAATGCTGCGCTGACAGAAGCAATTACACAAGTAAAACGCAAATTACACAATAAAACGCTACTGCCACTAGTCGATTCACAGTGATCGTAAATGATTAAAAAAACAGGAACTGCGTAATTATTTAAGAGAGGACGAAAATGTAACCTTGAACCACAGAAACAGGGAAGGATAAAAACATTTAACTGCACACATACATACATGGGCATCAGACCAGCACAGGAGGCGTACTTGAAACACAGAGAGGAATATAAAGAACAAGAACCCGCCGTGGTTTTAGTTATGGTGCTTGACTGGTGACCTGAAGGTTGCGGGATCGAATCCCGGCCGCAGCGGTCCCATTTCGATGGAGGTGAAATGAAAGAGGCCCGCGTACTTAGATTTAGGCGTAAGTTAAAGAACAACAGATGGTCAAAATTTTGGGAGCCTTCCACTATATACGGCACCTCTCATAATCATGTCGGGGTTCTTGGGACGTAAATTCTCACAAATAATTATTATTAGGAAAAAAGAAGGATTTCATCTGCAGACAAACACGCATAATATATTCCATGATACATTTCAAATCACAAAAATAGCGATAGCAAAAATGAAAGGCAGATACAGGACCAACCAAATGCAGTAACGAATGTTTGCGAAGAAAATGCAGGATTCATGCACACGTGAACCAAAGCATTTTAAGCATGTAGCTGATATCAGTGTGTCCATTTATTACGCAAAGTTAACACCGGCAGAAGTTATCCTTGCATGTGCATTCGAAATACCGGCCGGAAACTTACTCTGCAAGTACATAATGTGTTCTTCGAATGCCGCTTGTCACCTTTGATTTTTACTGTCCAAAGAAATCTCGTATCTTCTAAAATGATACAGCTCCAGCGTTTCTGGAATGATTGGTGCACTGCGGCACGCAACACCCGGCCGTGGTGACGGTAGCGAGCGATAAAACTGGAGGGAAACGAGCGCCGACCTAAAAACAGCACGCGCGCCATGCACAAGAGACCGGGCGAGGGAGTCAACATGGCGGCCACGCTGCCGCCAAGGCCGAGGAGGCGGCACCTGCCCTTTCAAAAGCTGACACCACTCTAAGCGGGGGCGCGCGCATCGAGGCACTCTAAGTGTGCCTCGATGCGTGCGCCCCCCTCAAGGAAACGCGCATCAAGGCACCCTAACCTTGCAGAGCGCTCGGCCACGCGCTCGCATGATGTAGCTCATACTGAGCGCGGAGCAAGACAAGAGTGCCGCCTCCGCTGCCGCGAAACGCATTCGCTCAGGACAAACCATGGCGGAACAAACCGTGCGGTGCGGGGGGTCTGGCTCATTCTTTTGATCTCTCTCTCTCTCCGCTCCTCTTCACGCTTTCGCGCATGCTTTCTCCTTCCCTTGCGCCACTCACAACGCGTAGCGCCATCTGTCGAGGCGCTTGGAAATCATTCAGCAACCTGCTCTCATGAGCGCATGCGCTGACTGGCGGAGGGTGGCGGCGACGGCGCGGAAAGCGGTGTGCGCGGCAAAGACGACAAAACGGGTAGGCAAGCAGACGCGGGAACGCGTCACAGCGAGACCCCTGCGCGCAACTCTGCTCGAGGAACGGCGTCTCTCCTCTGCAGATTTTCTTCATTCGTAGCGCCATCTGGCGAACACGCTGTGACACAAGATCCAGCTTTGCAGAATGCGTCCCTTCCAGACGAGCGGAGTCGGCGCTCCTGTCGGGTCTTACTGCGTGTACGTAACAGAGCGGCCGCGTTTCCTGTGCGCCTGGCGCGCTCGGTTTCGATAACGTCCTTAGTTCGATTTCGTGCAATTTTACGTGCAATTTTTGTGATTACCAAGAAAATGAGTATGCCATAAATTGTCACGGCTTAGAACTTTCCCACATCAAGAACTCTCCTCAAATTGATTACTAAAAGTCAACTAAGGATTTTTTTGTTAATTAGTCCTTTCAATGTAACTCTAGCTGCCACAAAGTATTTCCGCCTCAAGGTAGAGTTCGTGTGTGAAGACGACAGGTGCCTGACTTTCGTAGCATTTTTATAAAAAATCTGCATTGTCTAAAAAAAAATTAAACCAGTTCCACGCCTGTGAAATGCGAGTAAACAGCGGAGCTGGCAAGCAAGCGCCACCGCCTGGCGAACGCAGATTGGTTGGCTGGTTGGTTCCTTAGGGGAATAGCTCAACCCACTACGGGGGATCGGCCACGAAGCGTGCGGCAGTAGACTTTGTGAAAAAATAAAATAAAAGGAATATGCGAAAAAGATAATTTATAGTAAAGAAAAAATGTTGGGGCAATCTTGATTTTTTTCTTTTTTTAATGAAATGTTAATTAAACGATTGTTAAATAATAGAATTAAATAAATAAGCAATTACACAAGCTTAAGTAAGGGAATGAAATGATATATTTCTACTTATAATATTAACATGGCAGTCTCTTTGTTTCTTTAATATAAATGAATATGGCATCATATATGCCCCTGTTGCATTGCCCTAGTGCCGACGCCCCCAGGGAGAGTAATGCCGATGTGGAAAGCTCAAGGCCAAGTTTTTGAAAAGGAGGTTTTAGAAATCTTTGCCTTATGCTTTGGTATCTTCGACATTCTGTGAAGTCAGTGCTCTATTGTTTCTGCTTGATTACAATAATTAGTTAGGGGAAGGAATGAAACCAGGCCTGTGTAAATAAAAATTTAGTGACGGCATTCTGCATCGCAGTCTAGTTAACGTTACTTCCAATTGCCTTGTACTGCACCATGTGCTGTTCCACGAAAACCCATGGTGCTGAAAGTATGTGTTGTTTAGAACAGAAGATTGAGTTCTTTCTTCGTTTTCTTCTTTCAGTCATCTTTCTTTCCTTCTTTATATCTTTCTACATCTTCTTTCTGTCATCTTTCTTTTTTACCTCTTTCTATATCTTATTCTTTCTTTATCTCTTTCTATATTGTCCTCTCTCCTCCTTTTCCTCATACTCACCCTCACTTTCCCATTCCCTTGCTAAACTGTACTATAAAAGCAAGGTTTGAGATTGGGCCAGTTGGTAATCCATCTTTAACGAACAGCGCAGGAGCGGACAACGGACAAAGAAAGGGATAAAGACACGCGCTGTCTTTGTTTCTTTTTTTGTGCGTTGTCCCTCCCTCCTGCGCTGTTTGTTCAATATATATACGGCGATTCAAGCGAAGGGAAAAATGCACCTAATTTCTGCAGCCCAATAGGGAGCACGGCGCAGTGCCTAATAAGATATACTATACAAGGCTATGTCATGCATGCTTTACCCTCTTCCATTCTCATTTTCTTCCTCCTCACCCTCACATCACTCATCCTCTCTTCCCTTTCCCACCCACTTGGTATACTAACACTATGCATGGCTATGCTATGCTAGCAGCTGCTTGGCCCATACCCGCTTTCTGTGGCGCGTACCTACCGAGTTTTCTGAAACGACGACCGGCTCAACCTTAACCTCAAGCTCAAACATGCAGCTCTGCTGTTAAAACATTCTGTATGACCAGACGTTGGAGGTGTACACATGCAGGCTACGAGGAGCTACGTTGCTCTAGAACGGTACATGGCGACGTTGGCGACTAAACGCGATCCATAGTCGCCGAACAGACTATGCAGTGCGGGTGAACACATTTGGAGGGGCGTTCGCCCCTGCTAAGGAGGTTGCATTGGCACGCCTGAGAAATATAGAGGGTGTCCCAACTATCACGCAGCACGATTTAAAAAAAGAGGAAGGGTGTTACTCAAAGCAAACTTTGTTGTTTAATATTTTTGTTTAACAACTATTTGTTGTTCCATATTTTTATAAAACCGATATAGAGGCCTTTTGTCAGGTATACTGCTAAATGTTTAGCTTCTGTACCTTTGTAGGTGTAATTCAAGAAAAATAAAGCATCTGAATCTGAATCTGAACCTAGTTCATATTGTTCCTAGTACACTGGAGCAGCCACCACTTTTTTTTCTTTAATCAAGTTCAATTAATTAGTCAATTATATTTGTAACTCGACAAGTACTCTCCTAATTATCAAAATGTCAATGAGGCATATGTAGGCATCAGGCCCGTAGCCAGGAATTTTTTTCGGGGGGGGGGGGGGGGCACTTGCTGAAAACCTTGACTTTTTGAGAAAAACACCTATTTTTAATATTTATTTTTGGTAAAAACACATATTTCACCAAAATTTCGAGGGGGGGGGGCGCCCCCCCCCCCCCTTGGCTACGGGCCTGGTAGGCATGTTCAAGTGCATCTAACCGCACTAATTTCAACAACGTACTAATTGCGCGCTCATTTTTACCGGTTCATAAAGAAAGCCAGCGAAGTCTGAAAGATTACACGTGGCTAGACTGTTGCGCGCATCAGGAAGCTGCGCCCTCGTACAGGCTCACTGTGAGGTAGCCAGTATAAAGGGACAAAATATGCAGAACAAAAATATATATATATGGATCGCCCTATCTGCCATTCCCCGGCCGAAGAAACGCGCCGCTTTGATCTTACACATTCAGGCTGTAATCAGAAAGGTGCTCTTGGCAAGTTATCAATGAGAACAGTGTGTCGTGAGATCTGGATAATGATAGTGATGTTACAATCGAGTGGAATGAATCCCTGCAGCGTGCGCATCCCTGTAAGATTGTGACGCATGTTGGCGCCCGACCTGAAACCTTACCAAAGTGCGAAACGCTGTCTCTGGCAGCGGACAACAGGCAAAGCGGTTGCTTGCAGTAAGCTCATTTGAGGGCGCTGCTTCAGGGTTGCCGTTGGGTAGATTTGAAAAGGAGCCAGAATTCAAGCTAAAAGTAGCCAAAGTAGCCAGGTCTTTTAATCTTATCGCCAAACTTGTAGCCAAATGGCAGAAAAGCGGTATTATGAAAAGAGGTTTTATCATTGAACAATATATACCATTTTGTGTCAGCAATAAAATAGCATACGAGCACAGTTATCTTCTCCTTCATGCTTGGTCTTCAAGCTGTAAGCAAGTTGCAAATAAATGAACATATTATAAGTTCCGTGCACCTGTATACATTTTATATAGAATAGATATAGTAATTGCCAGAGAGACAGTAAGATTGAAACATTCCAGCCAACCAGTCAGTAGGAATACTAATGGCAGAAGAAGGTTGTGCTTGAAGTCTGCGACTTCAAGCACGACCAGCTTCAAGTAGCAATATCCGCTTGAAGATGACCGGTCCAGCTTCATTTTGTAGCGGATCTCTGTGTCTGTCAAGTTCACCCGAAAACACGCGCCGTGCATCAGCACTACAAAACTGGCTCGTAGCGTCAGCATCGATGGCGGGCAGCGTGAACAGCGTGCTAGGCACGCGTTTGCCAACATGCGCGCAACTTCGTCAGTTTGATCTTAGCCAAAAGGCGTACTTAAATTTCATCTTTAATTTATTTGTAAGTTATATTTCCAATTTCTTAATTTTTATTTAAATTCTTAAAACCACCGAATTCATGGCTTATCCCCCATAGTGGGTGTGAGACACTGACTGGGCGAACAAGAACTTCATCATTCCGTCTCGGCAGGCGCACCGCGCGTTGCGTTCGGGTGCCTCGATGAGCACCAGACTCATGGCGGGGCTAGGACACGCGCTTATACACTGGCTGACACGTCAGAAAAGCTTGGAAACAAAGGGTAGTCGTCAGGCTTGCTTGGTATTTTATCTGCAGATAATGAGAAAAATGGCTACTGAATGTGCTAAAATAGAGGTTCAAAGTAGCCAGAAAGTAGCCATGGCGCCAACCTGAAATTTTTGTCGCCAGACTGGGTCGTAAAGTAGCCAATTTGGCGCAAAGTAGCCACCAACGGCAACCCTGCGCTGCTTTCTTTTGCGGGTGGGAGCGTTGTAACGTCTTATTTTCATATTTCGCGGGCTTTCTTTATCAGCCGGGAAAAAATGAGCACGCAATTAGTACGTTGTTGAAAATAGCGCAGTTCTCATTGGCCGCGTCTTCTGCGCGCGGGTGGCAGGAGACGGTAGGTGGGGTAAAGCGTTCGGTTCACCCATATAGCCGCTTAAAACCGACTTGACTTGGCTTGAAGTGTATAAGTAGGTGGCGGCAGAGTAGCGTTCAGGCCGCCGTTTATTTCTGCGTGGTGTGGTGGGTGTTGGCAGAGAAGGCACTACTGGTGTTGGTTTTGAGCGTGAACTGTGTGCGCGAGAACCGCCTCTGGCCGTGGTGTAACCGTGGGGATATGGACATGTGGGGGTGATCGCGTTGTGTGGAGTGTTGTAGAAAGTTATTCATGTGCAAGTCGTTGCCGCTTTTGTTTCTGCGATGTCCCCGTGTTCAGTGGACCGCCGCCAAATCTATAAACAACGATAACGAGCGTGAGATAAAGGCCATATGTGTTATGCGATTTGTGAATGTCTATAATAATTGGTTCTTGATGGAAAGGAAGAACGGAGTGTCTAGCGTTACGTCTAGACGTAACTATAGGAGCCGTTGCAGTTACGTCTGGACGTAAGAATAACAAGTCTTAAAGTTATGTCCAGCGTGAGATTAGACGCACTGAACCAATCGGCTCTAGTGGCGCAGCGGGCTAGTACGTGTCGTGCTCGGATCTGCAAGGACGTTGGTTCGAACCTAGCTGTTGTCCTTCTCTCTTTTTTTTTATTAAGTGCTCCACGGGCGCCGTAATATTTTTTTGTTTAAGGAAATCGCCTTGGTGGCAGCGGTGGACGCCCCAGCCCACGTCGTTGGCGCTCCGTACTCTTGCTGTGTAGTGACACGAGCCACTCGAGCAAAATAGTGGAGCGACGACGGCGCACCGCGAAGCGACAGCGTCCCAGTGACACGAGCCAACCACTGAGACTGGCAAGATAATTATTAAACTTAAGTGCGCATTGTGAATCACACGGTGGACGTAACTTTAGCAGCTGATTATGGCTCCCTGCGTCGTCTGCTAGCCACACCGTGTTCGCTAGTGTGCGAACGTCCTGCGCGCGTCCTCAAATGCTTGTACGTATGTCTGCACGATATAAACAAGCATTTCAATTTCCAAGGCTTGTATGCAGACTAATAAGTGAGGAAGACACGCAAATTGGGCGAGTTGGTGAGGTTCCATGGTAAAAATATAAAGCAGCGCTTTTTTAAACACAAGACGAAAGAATGGAGGGACACATACGTCTCTTCTTTCCTTCGTCTTGTGTTTAAAAAAGCGCTGTTTTATATTTTTAATAAGTAGTGCATGCATGCGTCGGTATGGAGGTGTGAATGCAGAATTTTTGAGACACAATTATTATTTTATTTTATTTATTTAATACCCATAGCGCCCATACAGGTATTACAGTGGGGGGGGGGGGGGTACAGAAGAAGAACAAACATGGAAGTTGCAGGTGCAAATGAAAATGTAGATTATTCTACGCCGACACAAACGTACACAGCTGCGTCGAACACAGCTACATCAAAAATGTCGTATACATTGGGAAAACAATCTAAAATAAACAGAAAACGCAGTGATAATAGTTAATGGCAATGCGAACAGTAATTACAACAAAGTGCGGCAGTGGTACATATATAGTACAGCACAAGATGCAAAGGGAGCACTAAAAGAAAACAACACAGTTTACAAATGCTATAGACCATGGTGATTACCAGGCATACGCATGATTTCTTTTAAGGCTCAGTGGTCAAAAGATTCAATCACTTTTATTGCACAAAAGAATGCGTCATTAGACGAAATTCCTACAATTGTGGAATGAAGTCGATTCCACTGACTGATAGTTCTCGGAAAAAACGAGTTGCTGAAGGACGATGTATTCCATTTATATTCTCTTATCTTGTGTTCGCGATCTTTGCGTGCTGATGTGTAGTGAGGCCGGTTAATGTATACACAAAATAATATATGCTGTGTAATAGCTTCAGTCGAAATGACCGCTCTTCGCATGCTGCAGAGACTTCCATTTTAATATCGCCTTAGATTCCGTTGCACTAAGCACATATCTTGCCGCCATGGACTGAGCTTTTTCTAATCTTTCTTTGTTTGATGCTGTTGAAGGGTCCCACACGCAGCACGCGTATTCCAGCACTGATCTTACGTATGTTTCATATAATAACTCCCGGGTTTGCTGTGGAAATGCACGTGTATTTCGTCGCAAAAATCCCAAACTCCGACAAGCTTTACCTACGGTATAATCCACATGCCGACTCCATGATAAAGAGGGGCAAAAGTAAACGCCTAGGTATTTGTATTCGCACACCATTTTTACCGGTGAGCAGTTTATTGTGTATTCGAATTCACCACTTTTTTTTTTCTGGTGAACCTCATGCACACCGTTTTCTTAAGCTTCAGTTTCATTTCCCATCGCTCACACCATGCGTGTATCGCACATAAGTCGTTTTGGATCACGATCAGTCAGTTTCAGAGGTAATTTTGTGGTATAATATGCAGTCGTCTGCAAATAGCCTAATATGATATTGCACGTTTCCGTTAATCTCATTGATATAAAGTAAGAAAAGAAGGGGTCCCAGAACTGATTCCTGAGGCACCCCTGACGTAACATCAGTTATTGCAGACTGTTCGCCGTTTACAACTACGCATTGACGCCTCTCACGTAAATATTCAGCAACCCATGCAATAACTTGGGGATTAATGTCAAAGCTGGACAGTTTTTGCAGTAATAAGTAGTGCGAAACGGTGTCGAACGCTTTCTGAAAGTCGAGGAAAATACAATCAACCGAAGAGTTATCGTCCAGTGCTGCTGCTAAAACATGTGTGAACTCTACCAGTTGTGTGACGCACGATAGTTCATGTCTAAATCCATGCTGGTTTGAGTTCAATAAAGAATTACTATCTATATGCTTAACATTGTCGGTATATAAAACGTGTTCAAGAATTTTGCAGCACACAGAAGTGAGTGAAATGGGGCGGTAGTTATTGATAACGTTGCGCGGGCCAGATTTATGTATAGGGGCAACCGATGCCATTTTCCAATCAGTCGGGAGAGAACTGTGTTTTAAGGACTTTTCGTAAATGACTGTTCGCAATCTCGTGAAGTGTTGGCGATTTAGAAATCCTTGTGATACCAAGCATGAACTATAGTCTGCAAAAGCCGGTTAGCAGTAAAAAAGACCTCAAGTCACGCACTCTTAGAGAGGTACACGGATTCATGCAAACAGAAAAGCAGATGTGCACAGAGTTCCACTTCAACTATAATTACACAGAAATACAGGCTTTTTTTTTGTAGCCGCTACAGCAAGAAGTATATTGGTTCAGTCGCACAACACCATTTATATTGTAGTATGGGCAGAACACAACCTAAGCACGTACAAATAAAGCAAGAAAAAAAAAAACATCGAGCACAGTGGAAAACACGACTGTCGCCGAAGGCCAGTACCCCATTGATTGGCGGATTGCACTTCTCACACACGTAATAGGAACGTTAGGACGGCTTCGTGCATTAATGTGGCAATGTAGGGCGTATATACCACCATTGGGCTGTAGTCAACGCGCTTTCTTGGATATGTGCAACACTTGATTGGATATGTGCCGCCGACCGCCCATCCATACTACACTGCTAACGCCGCGACGGTGAGCCCAATCTCGCAACAATGTGTTGCGAGTAGGCCAAGTAGGCTGCACCAACATAACTGGACGGAAGGAGGCTTTCTAAAGACGACATTTATGTGTACACACGCGGGGCAGCTGTACCGATTGTTATTGTATGGACGTAACCCTAGTGGACGTGTGATACATCAACACGGGCACGCAAACCGTACTTACATCAAGTTCGATGGAGACCTGCAGTTATTTCACTAACCGTGATTGCCCCAAACTGAGGTTGACCGCCTCAACGAAGCTAAGGAAAAGGCAGCACCCGAGACGATGGCTGAAGGCAGCGTGGCTCCGGCGAAGGCCGAAATTAACGTCTTCCTGGTCTGTCTCGACAACAGAGCTGCTGATACGCGAAACAGTCCGGCAAACAAACCACGGACGTCTCAATACACAAGTGATGCTGGTAAATCGGTGATACGACAGTGATACCGAATGTATGGCCGCTTAATTCAGCGAGCGGCCGTGCTGAACGTTACAGTTACAGTGGCTATGTGTAAACGTCTAACCTTTCACACCGACCACAAGGTGACCACCCCTAACTTACGTCAAATATTCTCAGGGACAGTAGATTGCAAACAGCAAGGAGTTGTTTTAGTCTGCGCATAGGACGCGTAACCACGGAGGAAGAATTGCACCGTGGACCCGGGCCCGTGGACGTAACGCTAGCGGTGGCTATAGTTAAGTCTGGGCGTAACGATAGCGACGGCTACAGTTGCGTCTGGACGTAACCCTAGCCGCACCGTTAAATAAAAGTGATCGTTCAAGTACACTTCGCCCAAATGACTTTCTAACTGTAAGCGATCGATCCACGCAAAGCACGCACTTACCACACATACACGTCCGCCACAGTACAAGCTGTGCGTCAGACAGACATTCACAAGTCACGTAATTCATGGCCTTTATCTCATGCTCGTACAGCTCGTTATCATTGCTTATAGATTTGGCAGTGCTCCACTGAACCGGAGGACATCGCAACAAAAGCGGCAACGACTTGCTACGACTTCTACAACACACACAGTTCTCGTTAATGTACACCATGATGCACACAGTTCACGCTCAATATCAACACCAGTACAGTAGATAACAGTAGTGTGCCTCCTCTGCCAACACTCACCACACGCAGGCCACACAAACGGGCCTGAACGCTACTCTGCCGCCACCTACTTACACACTTCAAGCCAAGTCAAGCCGGTTTTAAGCGGCTATATGGGTGAACCGAACTAGGGTCCCTAGAATATCAAGGGACCATAACCGAACGCTTTGCCCACCTAACGTCTCCTTTGAACATGTATACGTGTGCCTCGTTCACATTTTAACGCGATAGCGTTAGAGAGCTCGTGTCGCAGAAATTCCGGTGTCGGCGTCGGCACCGTTGGTTGTGAGCGAAAAATCATCCGTGAGCGAAAAATCGAGAAAGTAGCAAATAAAATAAACGATAAAATCCTCGGTCCCAATGAGGATCGAACCCGGGCCGTTCGCGTGGCAAGCAGGTGTCTTACCACAAAGCCACGATGTTACCTGCAGCTGCTTCGGAATGTCATGTAGTGAAAGGAGTCTCAACGCATTTTGTTCGGCAGGTGTCACAACGAAAACGAGCTCATACGGCGATTTGTAGGCGCATCGCGAGGCCATCAAACTACGTCGAAAAAGGCCGGGATCATGGAGGAAGGAAAAAGAAAGGAGGGAGCATGACGTCACGCGATTGAAGCCCACCGTGTCGGCCCAACACGTGATCAAAACGTTAGAGCGCGCGGTAGGTTTTAGTACTACCGGTGGGGTTCTGTTTTTGAACCGCCGGCTGGTCTGCGCCATGGAGTTTTTCCTTCCTCCATGGTCTGCGCCGAACAAGCGCGCTTCGATTAAAAGCAACCGGGCGCCATAGCCCGAAGTCTCGGCAAACCTCATTTCTTGCGTGATCATGACGCAAAGGTCACGTGTTGGGCCGACACTGCTTCAAAACGGGTTGGCTTGGCAAGGCTGGCTGCGTGACGTCATGCTCCCTCCTTTCTTTTTCCTTCCTCCATGGCCGGGATAGTGCAGCTAGTGCAGCCATCGCCGATAAATACACACATGAACTTTCAAACAGCTCTAAAAATGGACAACTATGTCCATCTAGCGGAAAACATATCAAGCCAACGCAGCAAACGCTAGATAATGTGCTGCCATCTGTGAGGCATTGTGAGAAATATGTCTCGACTTTTCATGGCATCCGAGAGGGCGGGCGCGCGGCGTATATCTTGGAGGCCATGCGACTCTTGCTTTAGATCGAAAGCCTGTACAATTCGCGCGCGTGCTTGCTTGTGTGTGTGTAACAATACACATTAATAAGTATGCACTTAGTGGTTGAAGTGCGCACTAGGGGCCGGATTTCGCTATCGCGTTCACTCTTAAAGGCGAAGCTTAAGGGTCCCCCAATTTTTTATATAATTACGTGAGTACTTGTCCAGTTTTCAGTATAATTATTACTAATTAGTTATACCTCATTAACGAAAAAATTAGTGAGGGCTACTCCAGTCTACTGGGAACAATATGCACTAGGTTTGCTTCGCATAACGCCGTTCCCCCTTTTTTTAAAATCATGCTGCGTGATAGTTGGGACACCTTGTATATATAGGATAGACGCGGGGAAGTCCGACTTTCTTATTCATGTAAACTTGGCTACATCGCGAATGCATTTATTGTATCGACGCACCAGGGAGCATACAGCACATGTGAAGTAACGTTGAGCAGACGACATGGCCCAGGTGAACACATCTAGATGGGACTTCGCCCTTTCTGGAGTCCTGGAGGTTCTGCAGGGAACTACTGAGAGCGTTATTTTATTCCTAAGAGCGCACGCGCTCGCTCAGCTTGCTCTGTTTTGACATACTTCGTCGTCGTCTTCACCATGCTCTTATTAAGAGCACTCGTAAAACCAACTCTTCGCCGAATTCTCCGTAGTGGGCAAGAGCCATAGTTGCGGAAAATTTCATTAATCTACTAAAGAGCTTCGACCTCTGTAATAATTAGTTTAAAATATAAATATTTCTTTAGGTTATCCATTTGTAACTGAATCATTAGTGCGTTCGAAGCGCCTGATTCTCAGGCTATCCCCTGCTGAGGGCACGTGCCATATAAGGAATTCATCATCGCCCGTGCTCCACGTGGAAGAATCGAACGTCTAGAATACACGATTCCAGCGCAGTTGTAGAACCTTGAGGACGCTGAGCTGGCGCGTGGTCGTCGCGTTCAGAGGCTTTACAACACGCCAACGTGTTGCCAGCATGAACCCAGGAGAGGGCCGACCTTCATCGCGGCGCCTTGCCACTGCTGATCGCGGTGAGGAGTCGTCCAGCAGTCCCCGTCTGTCCACCCCGCCTCCACAGAGCGAAGCCGACATGTTCGTGGCCGACCACTGGTGCGATACTCACGTGAAAGTGATCGTGATGACCTACATGTGGACGATCAGCAACTTCAGCTTCTTCCTGGATGATACGGGGGAAGCGATCAAAAGCTCCACATTTTCTGCGAGGGCTAAGGACAACTTCAAATGGTGCCTTTGCATACGTCCCAACGGAATGGACGAGGAGAGCAAGGACTACTTGTCCGTGCACCTACTGCTAGTGTCCAGCAACAAGAGTGAGCTCCGCGCGAAGTTCAAGTTTTCCATCGTGAACGTCAACCAAGAGGCGACCAATATCATGGAGAGTCGTGGGGCCTTCCCATTTCATCCAGGAAAGGATTGGGGCTTCAGGAAGTTTATCCCAAGAGCCACCTTGTTCGACAACGCCTATGGACTCCTTCCAGACGACACACTTACAATATTCTGCGAGCTTCAAGTTCTTGAAAGCGTTATTAACATCCCTGGACAGAATAACATCGACCAGTTCAAGGTACCAGAATGCCGGTTGTCTGATGATTTTAGGAATCTCTTTGAGAGCCGCGATAAGTTTGGCGATGTCATCATGAACGCCAACGGCCGAGAATTCTATGCACACAAAGCTATTCTTTCAGCTAGGTCCTCTGTATTTGCGGCAATGTTTGAGCAAGATATGGGAGAGAACAAATTGAGCAGAGTAGAGGTCCTAGATATGGATCCCGAGGCACTGCATGAAATGCTGCGATTCATCTACACTGGTCAAACACCCAACCTTGACAGCATGGCTGATGTTCTTCTGGCTGCCGCTGACAAGTATGCTCTGGAACGCTTAAAAATCATGTGTGAGAAGGCACTACACTTGAAACTATCGGCTGAAACAGCAACTGAGGTGCTTATTCTAGCTGACGCGCACAATGCCCTTCATCTCAAGGAGTGTGCCATTGACTTCATCACCAAGTATCCCACGGATGTGATGGAAGAGCTGGATTGGAAGACCATGATACACCGGCAGCCGCACCTGGTCGCTGAGATCTTCGAGGCACTGGCCGCCCAGCTGCCGGTGCCCATAGAGGGCATTTCCGCAAATGCATGAATTTTGGAAGTCCTACACATCGTTACCCATCGCTTCCACGAAACTTTAACAAGATCTGTTGTCGTGGGTTCTTTGGTTGTAAATAAAATTGTCAACACCTCCAGTACATCAATTCACTTGAGCAAAATTAATGTCGAAGCAGCTGGAATGCTCGGCTTGGAATGTTGAGATCGTGACCCTAGTTTTACAAGATGGTTTGCAATTCCGTTCACGTAATAAGGGTCATGACAAGTTTAAGAGCGAGGGGCTTCAGTGCGCAAACAGCGGATCGAATGGGCACCGTGTGATTTGCTGAATTACTTTTAGATGCGAAGCAGCTTTTGCGCTGGGCTGTGTCCGTAGTTCCATTGGCGACCGCCCCACCTAGCATAGCCATCTGAGCGCTCGCTCGCGCCAAGGAGGTCTGCTTCCTCTTGTTCTTCGACCGCCTTGATGATGATACATGCAGAGCACTTTAATGCCCGGGCTGCCGTATGCTGCCCTAGCTTGGCGTAACGCAGACAAAACCATGTGTGCTGGCACGCGCTAGCGCGTTCGGGCCTGCGTAAGGGGCTGCACACTAAACATTTTTACACCCTTAAGGGTGTAAATCGGTTTGTCGCCAGACGGACACCCTTAGGGTGTTATTGACTACACCCTTCAATTAGGGTGTTAATTTAACACCCTAAAGAAAGGGTGTTCAACAAAAATTTTATGGGGTGTTAGGGTGTTAGCTCGTATTAACACCCTTTTGTATGGGTATTGGAAGGGTGTACACGATTCCTTTCGCGTCATGTGTAACGGCGGAAACAGAAGCTTTAGGTGGTCACAAAGGGCGTCATGCATGTGTTCCTGCGGATGTCATTAATTCGGGGTGTACTACCGAATTTGCACAAACGCGTCTCCATGTTGGTTTGGCAAAGGTCGTGTTCACATAAGGAGGGCTTGGTTGGAAAGACACCCCGAATTAGTGAAATCTGCAGTGATCCATGCGTAAGCCTCCTGTGTTCATATGAAGCTTCAAATTCGGTAATCACCCACTTGTGCTGCATAATAAGGATCATGAAATGAAATCAGAAGTAGTACACACATATAAATATGTATATACATCATCATGTACGAGCATATGTACAAAGTAATGCTTAATATGGCTTCCACATCCAGTCAAACTGGTCTGCAAAACATAACACTTGATTTTCAAAAAATATAAAATATTTATTGTATGCTGTGATACAGAAAGGTATGAAAAATTGGGAAAAAACAGGCATGGGTAATGATCAAACGTTTTTTACGTACAACAAAATTCGCGTTATGTGCGCTTTGACAACAAACATAAGCTGATCATGAGGGTGCCTGATACTTGAAAATGATTTGTTAAATTAAAATAATGAATTCCTTATTAAGATGTCTTGAATAGTAAAAAAAATCAAACATTCTTACTGTGCTCGAAAACTAACAGACCTTTGCATTATATCAACACTAAAAATATAATTCAAGCAAACAGATGCCGAAAATCGCCCGTTGTACTAAAAATTGCAAAACTGAAACGGGCGCTTTCATACAGCAAGCCGTTTCATTGTCCTTAACAGAAATTGTTCATGTTTGAGCTCGAGGTAGGGGAAATCTGCAAAACCGCAAGTAGATGCACTTGGACCCACTGGAACACCACTGTCTAGTTGATGCAACATATGGCACCTCTGAAATACCGCTGTCAGTAGATGGAGGACAAGCGATTGCAAGAATGTCACCCTGCATTGAAAAATAAAATGCATTGTGAGTGTACCACTACAGCGCAAACACAATCGTAAACACGTTCCCGTTATTTATTGTGTCCTTGTGAGTTCGAGCACTAACACAACGTGAATACTCACCTACTTCCCCAGACCCGTTCGCTACAGTATATTGTTCGCTACAGTATAATGTCCTGTGCAGTGCAGAAAATTTAGTGCCAGTGTAATGGCATGCATAATTAGTTGCGCAGGGAACAAACGGCAAAGGGAACAAAGCTGATGCTATGGGCGCTACTGCACTCTTAAAAAAAAGGTTGTAGTACTTACTAACTTCGGTTTACTAACTACTTGTCACATATGTTACTACCCTGTTAGTAAGTGCGGTTAGTAACAGGGAGGTTAGTAACCGTTACTACCCTCGCCGTTACAAACGCACTTGTAGAGGTTACTACCCTTCTCGTTGCTAGCTAGTAAAATAGGTAGTAACGGTTACTACCAAAAAAAATTAGTAACCGTGATCCTTTCGCATCACGAGTCTCTTGTTTTTATAACGGTCAAATTCGCGAGCATCAACATTGCAGTATATCATTAGGTAATTATGCACAGTATGTCATGAATCAGAACAGCACACATACACAACGACAAGGCTACACGGCACGTATAATTCATAAGCGGTTCCAGGAGTATATATAGCCCTACCTCTGGGGTACGCAGCTGGTGCCGGTGAGCAGCTAGGCTTTAGGAGAAATAGTTTAAGTTACGCAACTATATTTATATAGCGTACAATTTTATTAGGTGCACAAGGTAACGTAGCGTAGGACTTTTAATCAAGTATATTAAGACAATCAATATGTTGTGTGTATTTTGGGTAATATCACCTCAACATTGCCTAATATACAAGACCCAACACGGGGTACTCAGCTTACTAATAGCGTCTCAATGATCTTGAATGAACCCCGTGCTAGTGAATAGGTTGCAAAGAGCTCGTAATAATAACTTCTATGATTGGTTTAACAAGTTCATTTAACAGGTGCATCGCAAAAAGTTAGTAACGGTACGCAAGAGGTAGTAACCGTTGCAACTTTTAAGTGTCTGCTAACGTAGGTAGTAAAAAGGTAGCAAAACGTTAGTAATGGTCCAAGAAAGCTAGTAACAGCTGTTGTTACTATTTGCTCGTGGTTACAAGCTTTTCCCTAACTTTTTTTTAAGAGTGCACGACAGCATAAAATTTCGGGCGACATGCAATCAGACTCAAATATCAATTCCTCTAAAAATGTCGGCCGTACAAATTATATGTCTTCAAGCCATGATCAAAAAAAGTGAATACGAGAAGGGTTTGAGAAAATATATTAAAAACTTTCAGTGAGTGAATGCATGTTTTTGCAGCACTGTGAAGGGTTATAAGCAAAGTAGCTTTTTGTTACTAACTCGAGTTAGTAACTTGGCTGTTTGGGTAGTAACAACACGCCTGTTGCTTTCGAGTTTGTAAATGGTTAGTAACTGTCTCAGAGAGTTAGTAACAGTGGCTGTTACTAACATTTTCCTTCCAGTTACCTTTCTACGAACTTTTTTTTAAGAGTGTGGTCTCCCTGTGCATTAAAAAAAGAAGGCGCACACAGTGGTGAACCTTTTCTACAGCTGCTTCTGTTTTACGAGCTGGAAAAAATTGTTAATATATGGAGCACCTACTAGCTCTGTGATCAACCTAGGCGAAATATTGTGCTGTAATACATGTCATATACGCAACAAATGAAACCAACAGACAATAATAAGCGCTGTCTAACAAAGAAACTAGCCCTCGAACAACTACTTTCCTTTAATAACGATTATAGTTGTGTCTTGATCGGTAGTGCATAGGTGTGTGCATGTATTCAGAATTTCGAATACGAATCGAGTATTTCGATAATATATTAATTATTAGCATATTGGGCTAAAGATGTGAAATCACGCTTTTTGAAATATTCGGACAAATTCGAACAAATGAAGACTTGAGTGCTACGCATTCATGCCTTTCAAGTAAGATATCACTAACACCTAATCGTTCTAAGCCTGCTAAGGTTAAAACGTAATTGCGACGAATCGCCAACCAAGACTATACCCTGTCGTCGTGGCTGGCCATATGCATACCGGTTGGCGCATGCCGCGATCACGATTTGTCGCGGAAAGATTAACCGCGTCCCTCAACTCGTGATATGGCCGACGCCACGCAAAAGGTCTTTTGTCCTTTGGGAAAGCGAAAGGCCTATCAATAAGTCTGACTTCAGCGCGAATGCATGCGGTAACGCCGTTACAGATAAACACCGGAAAGCACGAAAAACGCGGTTACGGCCATCTATGAACTTACCAGTACGGCACAGCCCTATAACCATAAGTGAAGCCATCTGCCACAGCGCTGTTGTATGCGTGCTGGCGGATTAAATAGGTGACGAGCCAAACGCGCCTGGCCGCCATTGGCTGCCACCTTCGTTCCTTGTGATGAACCGCGAAGTACGCGTCCGTCGCGGAAACTAAAACAGCTGGCCCTCGCAAGGCCTTTCGCTTTCCCAAATGACGAAAGGCCTTTTGCGTGGCGTCGGCCATATCAAGGGTTGAGGGACATGGTTAATCTTTCCGCGACAAATCGTGATCGCGGCATTCGCCAACCGGTAGGCATATGGCCAGCCGCTACGACAGGGGCGATTCGTCGCAATTACGTCTTAACCTTAGCAGGCCTGGAACGATTACGTGTTAGTAATATCTTACTTAAACGGGGCACCTGCGCTCTGATAGGAGAGGAGCGGGTGCGAAGAATATTCTACAACAGGGGGTCGGCAACCTGAAGCCCGCGGAGCAGTATTATGTGGCCCCCCGCACAACGTCAGGACTTCTCTCCCCCTCCTCTTTTCACTACCTATCTGAAGACAGACATGGCAGTTCTGACCTCAAATGGGGTTAGACAACAACAAAAATTGCTTGCAGTTGGCATTACAACGGTTGTTTGTAAATTGCAACCTTAGGAGATGCGTGCTAAACACAAACGTGATTTCCATTCCAGTTTTGTACGTTATTGTTCGTTCCACGAATTCGTTTGCTTTGACTGCAAACCGTCCATAACGCTGAGAACATCGACCGTCAAAATAAGTTGCGCCGCGCGCGGTGAGGCCGAAAGGGGAGGATCAACTCAACCGGTTGGAAAACGTGAAACTGCACGTGCCAAAGATCATGATGTGTGTGTATGTGTGTGTGGTGTGTGTGGGGGGGGGGGGGGGGGGGAGCGACACCCGAAACAGCACAATGCAGAGAAAACACGAACAAGCAGCGTTAGCGAGTGTTTCGTTTACGTAAGTTTTTTCATATTTTTCTTGTTTCGTGTGCAGCTTAACACGGGCGTTATGAGTCCCCAAGTAGCCCAACTGTCGACCCTGTTGCATTATATAACATAGGTAGGTGTCCCGCCGCATTGTGCGAGCTCAGGCAGACATTCACTTACATCCGAGTACAGGCACGTAGGCAAGGGGGGGGCCCGGGGGGCCCGGGCCCCCCCCCCCCCGAAATTCGTCCGGCCTTCTATATTCCCGGGCAACTTTTGTTTTATTTTTGCCATGGAAATACTTTCTTTCGAACAATTATGCCTTGGGCCCCCCCCCCCCCCCGAAAAAAAATCCTGGCTACGTGCCTGTCCGAGTATTACACACGCGCTTTGAGGTATAGTGACAAAATGGCTGTGCGCAGCGGTCCACAGCCAAATGTAACATGAAGCGCGTGATAGCCGCTGCATGCCCGACACCGCGGACTGTGCACTTTCGACGCTGAAACGATTCGCTTCACGAAGGCAGAGAAAAAGGCGCGGATTCGAAGCGCGGCCGGCGCGACAGCAAACAAAGAAAGGACGAAAGAGTTCAGGACAACGGGTGCTGCGCCTGCGCGAAATTCGTCGCAGGCGGAAGCGGCCGCCAAGCTTCCCTGTTCCATTTGGCAGTGAACCGCTCTGTACATACAATGACATCTCACGCAAGACACAAACACTAACCACAACAACATAAAAGAGAAAGCAGGTACTCGCCTGGAACATTCGTGATGATAAGATCCCATACTGCCAACAATGGCGTCACAATGGCACGGCTGAATCTCGACGTATCCATTTTCGACAGCGTACAGCCACTTTCGCTGAGAAGACGCATGGCTAACGCACAACGTAGGGGCGACACCATAGATCACACCACGCGCATATCAATCACAGCTGCACAACATATAAGTTAACACATCGCTGTACGCGAACGAAAACCAAACTACACCGCACGACGACGCACAACCACAGCGAAGCGAGAACGAAGCACAGCGCGGCCGGCGCGGCTTCCCTTGGCTTCCAGGCTAAAAGCACCCCACGTGATTCTACGCGCTATCACGTGACTGCCGACTGTTTCCATCGCCAGGAGCGCTAGGAGCAAAGGAGGGAGCGCACAGCCTTGGTATAGTGCCTAGAATATAGTATATTCTAGGCACTATAGCCTTGGCTTCCGAGATGGAAGGTGCGCTATCTCGGAGGCGATAGACGTCAGACTCTGGAGTGGATGGATGGATGGATGCTATGAGCGTCCCCTTTATAACGGGGCGGTGACATGTCTGCCACCAGGCTCGAAGGATAAAAGAAGAAAAAAGAAAACAAACTTCCTTGTTTCATGTTGTCCTAATGCCTTATCTACATTGATTAAATCTATGTTATTATAACAAAAAATATAAATTCACAGTCCATCTCTCTGCCTCTTAAGGCAGAATAACCTTTTTCCCCCAATTATTTATTTTTGTACTTTATCTCTACTTTTCTGCCACCAATACTCTAACCGTCTCTTACTTATTTCTATCGCGGGCGTGTTCAGCTTTCCATTGTTGTCCCTAAAACCCAAGGCTTCATGTAGACTCGTGCCCACACGTATAGCTGGGTGAATATCGCCACATTCAATCAGTGCATGTTCCATCGTTTCCTTAGTTCCCCCGCAGCATGTACATTGTTCTTCTTCGTTACTGAATCTCGCTTTATAACTACGCGTTCTCAGGCAGCCCGACCTTGCTTCAAACAGTAAAGCGCTTCCCCTTGAATTATCATAAAACCTTTCCCTCCTTATTTCGTTTTTTCCTTTTCGGTAGTTACTCAGAGCCGGCTTCTTTTCCATCGCTGCCATCCAATAAGTCTTCTCCGCCTCTCTGACCTTCCGCTTAATGCTCCTTGTTGCCATATCGCCCGCACTGCCAGCCGTATATTTACTGGTGAGCCTCCTAGTTCTTTTTCTCCACTGCGTGTCAACGCTTTTTCTATACAAATACCTGAAAACCTTCTCTGCCCATCTACTCTTCTTCATTTCCTCAGCCTCTCTTCGAATCTCATTTTGCTCTGCGCTTCCCTCACTTCAAAGCCTGTCCATCCCATATCACCCTTCACCGCCTCATTTGTCGTCTTCCCGTGAGCGCCCAAGGCGAGGCGGCCCACCGTCCTTTGATTTACATCCATTCCTGATTGCACCTCTGACTTCATGCACACCACTGAGTTCCCAAATGTAAGCCCCGGAACCATCACACCCTTCCACAGCCCTCGGAGCACCTCGTACCTATTGTATCCCCATAAAGCTCTGTGCTTCATAATTGCAGCATTCCTCTTTCCTTCGCTACCGATGCTTTCTCTTGTACCTCCATATATCTATCTCCCTCATTTACCCATACTCCGAGGTACTTGTACTCGCTTACCCTCGGTATTTTTGGCCCTGTATTAAGACCGTATGGTCTCCGTGATCATTGAATATCATCAATCCACATTTTGTTGCACTAAATCCTAGTCCTAGAGCCTCACACTCCCTTCCGCATATATCTGCCAGTCGCTGTATATCATCTTGACTGTCCGCAAATAAGACAATATCATCAGCATAAAATAGACCTGGAAGCTTCTGCTCAACCATCGCTCCGACCTGTTTGTGTGACAAATTAAATCCAATGTTGCTACCTTCTAGCGCTTTTTCCATCCTCGCCATGTACAGCATGAATAACAGCGGGGACAAAGGGCATCCCTGTCTCAGCCCCTTGCTAATTTCAACGCTGTCCTTGCTACTTATTCCTTCCCATTCTATACAAACTGTATTTTCTCGGTATATTTCTCTCAAAAGCTGTACACAGTCGTCACCTGTGCCCACTTCCTTCAATCTTGGAAACTCCACACATCTTGGAGTTTCCAAGATGTGTGGCGCCACCTGTTGGAGAAGTATTGAGTAGTGCATAGACCGACTCTCTCGCACAGTTTGCTATGGGACCAGGTGCAACTAGCGAGTGCGAAACAACGATTGAGCTTAATATCGCGTGTGTTTGCGCATTTAGCACTCAGAACGAGAGCTGTGAATTTCTCTCCGCTAGTCGGAGCGCCACCGAACCGTCGTGAAGTGCTTGCTGGATCACTCGCCTGAACGACGGCGAAAACAGCAGCAGACGAGAGCCCTCCGCACGCTACGAAGAAACTCCGCAAAAGACGCACTGTTGCGTTGTGAATTGCCACGGACGTAAAAGACTGAATAACAACGTTCAGTTTTACCGATTTCCATAGTTGTACGAAGAAGAAAGGCGAGAGCGCTGGATACGGGCCGTTGCGAGCGTGTTGGGTAAGCGAAGTACCCGCGTTCTCCACAGTCGGTGGCATGAATGTGTGGCTCTGCTGTTGTTTTGCGTAGCCCTGATGCAAAACCGTGGTAACCTTGACTATGAAGCTCAGCAGAGGCTCTGACCGCGGTGCTTGTCGTGTAACACGAAGTGAGCAGCTAGAGTCAGACTGGAGACGCGTGATACGCACACCGCGACGAGTTGGTCGTCACAACACAGCATCGCGGACGTATGTACGTTTTGAAGGCTCAGAGTTCTGGTTCTAACTAGCTAACACCACGTGCGTCATACAAGTAAATCGCAGAATGTTTGTCGTGACCCCCTTCAGGTTTGTTTCGCCCGTGTCCACCGCGGTTGCCGTAGCTATCTCGGAGGCCACGGTTTTGCCTTTGGTTGTACCCCGCGAAAGTGGACACGCACGTATCCCCATTTGCAGTACATACAAACAGAAGACGACCATTAAGAGACCATTTGAGGATGCGTAATAAAACACTGCAATGCACAGGAAGCGACAGATGAAGTAAGGGAGAATACAACTGAAAAGGCGAACTCACCGGAGCCATTCGCCCCTGATGAACCGAGTTTTCTACCACTGATCGTAAGATGCATAGCTAAGTAAATTTATCGTGTATGTAGGTACTTTATCGCTGTGGCATACGTATATACCCGATTTTAATGCATTTAGGCTCTAGAGAACGGATGTCGGAGGGCTTGCCTCGAACTCGGTGTCGTGTGATGCTCGCTTGTACTTGCGAGTTGCAGCGCGCGGGGATAACTAAAACTTATTTTGCATTGTACTCGCGGTTCGCTTTGATCAGCTTCCTTTGTTTCTGAAGCGTGGATTGGCGGAAGAAGCTTGGAAACCGCGCCTCGACACCAACGAAAGAGGAGGGTTATATTGCGGCCTATGCACATTCGCTTGCGGGCGGCTCTCTTTGCACTACCCAGTTAGTGCCAGGGCTACGATGAGGGCGCTGGTGGCGGTGTTTTTCGCAGCGCCGCCTGGGCAGAGTCTGACGTCTATGGCATAGTTTGTAAGAATGGCAGACTGGGCGTGTTGGTTTAGCATATTTGAAGTGTAAGGCGCGGTAACGACGACGGAGAGTACGCACACGCTTGTGACAGCGCGTGATGGGCATATAAACTGTGCTGTTTCCGAAGTAAACATTGTTGAAAGTGGCGCTCTGTGTGTGTACCTTACGCTTCAAATACGATGTCATAGCGTGCGTAGTTCTCGCTCCCTCCCGCAGTTGCCGTAGTCTTCGTCTTTTCTCACCCTTGAGCAGTGGGATGGGAGTTGGCAGTGCGTGCGCCGTGCCGTGCATTCAGCCATCATTGGGTTCACAGCATATGACTTGCACTTATTATTGTCATGCCGTAAGTTTTACGAGCATCCGCGGTCATGCACGCGCTGCGCTAAATCGGCGCAGCATGTGAGGCGACATGTATACATGGATGGAGTTCGTGGTGTCCTAGGAACTCTCTTATGCAAAGGTGAGCGCAGGGAGGGGGGGGGGTGCGGCCGCTTTCTCAAGTAATCTGTAAGGGGGCGCCAATTCTGCCCCATACATTTACTCTGTCGAACCTCTCGCGTCATCTTGAATGCGCAGGGTTGTGGCTGCGCATGCTCTTCGACAATAATGTCAACGGAGGACCTTCGATGGTGAATACGAAGCACAATTTACCTCCTACCTTTACCCCCGGTGGCCGTCGGGCGAAGCACGCCATCGCTTCATTTTCATTTTTGCATCCATGGCTCATCCATGGTTGGTCTTGTTCCTTTCGGACTTGACAAAGTGCAAAGGGGGGGGGGGTGCTGCAGTGAGACTTGCCCTTCCCCCCCCCCCCCTGATGGAGAAATCTGAGCATGCCTATGTTCTCATTTTCCTCGTTCGGTAGCGAGGTGCTAACATTATTGTTACTCATGTGTGTCCCCTTAAGGTGACATTGATTTCCTTCCGAGTCTTTGCTTACCTTTTCCAAGTGCTTCTGTGCGGAAATAACGTGGAGAAATTGTGCGGCCAGTTTTTGGCATCGTATATGGAACCGATAATGATTTCCCTGCAGGTTTCCCTTGCATGGATGAGTGGTAAGAATTCGGGTGTCGAAGTGTTAGCTTCCGTAATGTTGACATTAGCTGGCTAATTAGTACCACAAGGCAAGTGTCATTATGTCCCACCTTGTTTAATGGACCTCAGTGAGGCCTCGGCTTACTCTAATGTTTGTGGACGAAAAATTCATATCACAGATACATTTTCCACTGCACGCGCGTAAACAAGTGGGTCGTGAAACTTTATGCATCATTTATACATATTTATGTATGTCAGAATTGCGTGCTCTATGTTGTATACATTCCACATGTACAATTGTACTATATTAGCCTATATCTTGGTCTGTTCAAAGTAATTCTTTTTTTGTCCGTCTTATTGGCTAAGCGAACAATTAAAAGTGTTCATACCGAAACTTGTAAAAAGTGTTCATGCCGGCGGGATGTTTTCTGTCCAACTTACAGCTTTATACACAGAAAGTTTTTGCAATGAATTCAACTTTTGTTCTAAATTGCTTCTACATTTGTGTATGTGCCCTCGTATAAATGTTCATGCGGTTGATATGTATAGTGGAAAATATGAAACGGTAGGGCACACCTCGTGCCTGTGCAAAAAAAAAAGTGTTTGCTGATTTTCTTGTACATTTTCTCGAGCCTTGTAGTATTTTGTGAAGCAATTATACTTCGTCATTTGTCTATGGCATGGTATGGTAAACTTTATTGAGGTCCTGCAGGGCGTGTCTCAACACGCAGCGGGCCGCTCCCACGTAGGGACCGTATGTGAAAATAAAATATCACGAGAATTAACATTGTGCCAATGGCTCCACCATTTCCTTGTTTCCGTAATGTCACTGACATCGTAACCTTAGAAAAGGCAGTACAACAACAGACTCATTACGCAATGCACGCGATTTTAATATGCACGCATGGATGTAGCTTAGTGCTTCAATGTGTACCCTTCACTTCTTCCATTAACACCCTTATGAAAGACATTAACACCCTTTTTCCGCGCACACCCTTCTCTTAGGGTGTATATAAAGAAAGAAGGGTGTTGTGCAAGGGAAAAAGGGTGTTAATGTCATTAACACCCTTTTACACCCTTAAGGGTGTAAAAATGTTAAGTGTGTGGGTAAGACGCTGTGGCCTCTCCCCCTTACACTCTCTCAGCAATCATGTGATGGCATCGGGGAACGAGGTTCTGCAGACGCGCGATGAACCAACTCGTTGTATCCTAGTCAGAACGCGCTGGCACGCGCTTGCGCGTTGGGCCTGTGTAAGGGGCTGGGTAAGACGCTGTGGCCTCTCCCCCTTACACTCTCTCAGCAATCACGTGATGGCGTCGGGGAACGAGATTCTGCAGACGCACGACGAACCCGCGTGGCGTGCTCCAACAAGAGTTCGGGACGATTAGCAGCAACAGCAACTACAGTGAATTCATGGTGTGCTCCACATGCAAGGACGCGTTAACATCGGGCAAGGTGCCCGTGATGAACGGAACTTTAAGTCGACCCATGCGCTGCTTCGCATCCCCACATGGTTCCCTTTAGTGGGAGATGGTGTAATTTTTTGATGAGAGAAAAGCCATGGGGAAATCTGAGCAATTCTAATGATTTGTAAACTTAGAGAGCATTAATTATCGTTGCGTGTGGTACTTGAAGCGCGTTGTAACTCGTGCAACGTAAAAGGTAGAGCAAGCGAGCTGAAAGTTCCCTTCATTATTTGAAAGTATCGACACTTTCCTTAACATTTAATCTCCCCTGAGCCTTCCTTAGCGCAATTGTCTGTAGGATTCATTTCGTTGTGTCCAACTAAGGAACGAGCGCTTCCATGGGCATCCGGAGGAGGTGCAAGGGGGGGGGGTGCCCCCCCCCCCTGGAACAGTGGCGTAGCCAGGGGGTGGCGCACCGGGCCCGTGCCCCTCCGAATTTTTTTTTTTTTCTGTCATGGTATACAGAGCCCAAATGGACACTCGACCACATATGCCTGCCCGGCCCCCACTTCAGATCAAGGAGGTGCCGTCCCCCGAAAAAATTTCTGCCTATGCCCCTCCCCTGGAATTTCGGATAATATTTTTCTAAGCAGTAGCAATAAGCTACACAGCTTGATAAGCGCAGGTCTCGCATATCTGTGTGAAACGGCCTTCAGGATTGCCAGCCACCATTGCACGTTACACACTATAGGGAGGCCCCTCCTCCATGTGAATGCACCCCCCAGTAAAAAGTTCTGTGGACGCCCTTGAGCCCCTCTAAAAAAATTTCTTTAGCTAATGACAAAATAAATTGACAAAACCAAACAAACAAATTGACAAAATGACAAAACCACTAATAAACATCTATAGACGGGAAAGGCGGAAAGTTGAGATGTTATTTAGACATGCGCATCTTGAAAAGCTGTGCTAACGCCACGTTATTATAAGTCTCAGAAACTTCTTGCAAGAATTCTAAAATGCTTCTTGCGAGAACTTTTCAATTCTTTTTTTAGACAATTATTTTTTATGCAAACAAGCTTGTTCACGAGTTTGCCCTAGTCCATTCGTGGCATCATGCCAGCTTCCTGCAATCGGAAGTTTTAGCTGTTCACTAAGGATGATAACTAAAGAAACGCCTGCATAACATGATATCAGATTAATTTTTGGAGCTTCTCTAGCCAAAAAAATTGGTGTTCTCTTGTGCAAAGAATCAGTTAATGCTGTTTATTCTGACATGGCATTGGCTGAATCCATTTGTGCCTCAAGGCAATGTAAGCATTTTAATGTCAACTCATTTTCATTACTGATGTTGCATGGAATACGTTATACCGCGCTTCCAAAAGTAAATGCAAAGTTTTAACAAATGTTGTTGATCATAACCTCTATTTTCACAATTCCAACCAATATGTTTGCCACTTGGCATAGACTTGAACAAGGGAATTGATGACATTGTCCAAGAAGCTGCACATAATAGGCACAATAAAGTGCAAGGTGTCTCCATCAAGCAGACGTGTATCAGTGCAATAAAAATCGGAATATGAAACACACAACGCAAGAACCTACAGGGACACAGGAAGGGAACACACACAGCGCTGACTTACAACGGTTTATTAGAACATGTCCTCTCACATATATACCGGAAATCAGCCACTTAAATGCGCATGGCAAAAGTAGATAAACGCTTTCCATCATCTTGGAAATTCAGATCGAATAAATTGCAACTCCTTATTCGATAGCATGATTGACGGCGAACTGATACATTTATCACCTAACCTCTGAATCATCTCTGCTTCAATTATTTCACGCAGGTGTTTATTCCTATGTTTGCTTACTACGTCAGTTTCTTGAAAGATTGGTTTACACGTGCAGTCCTTACAGTGTATAGCAAGAAGGCCTCCCTGCCCTTTCATGACGCTGCTAGCATGCTCCCTGAACCTCTCATTGATACATCGGCCAGTTTGGCCGATGTAATGCTTCCCACAGCTGAGCGGAATAGCATAAACTACACCAACTGCGCAACATTGAAAAGGAGCTCGGTGTTTCTTTGTGCAAGAATTTGCCTAGACACTATTTCTGTTAGGTTGAGTTAGCCTACACAAGGAAGCTAACTTTAGCGGGGCCGAAAATACAGTTGAAACCTGTGATTTCTGAGCGATTCGTTTAAGGTTATGTGCCACCTTGTGAATATATGGAATGACCACTTTCTTCTTTGTGTTACTTGGTTGCGGCTGCGGTGGTCGCACCAATCTTTTTAGCAGTCCTTCAGCTGAAAGTTGTACATGCATTGGATAGCCCGCCTGAGATAAGCGTTGTGATTGAAGCTGCACTGCCTGTATCATTAGATGAGCACATGACTTAGACAAAGCATTTCTAAAACAAAAACAAGCAACACTTCTTTTCACCAGTTTGAAATGTGCTGAATGAAAAGGTAGTAGCGGTTTTCCCGCCCTAGGATTATACCTCTATCACACGTGCTCAGCACCAAAATTTAACAGGTCAAGAAAACGCAGTTTTCCATCAACTCGGTTAACGGATCGAAACAATTCCGAGTCAAGTTAACGGTCAGCAATATTCGACTCAAGTGAGGCGCGGTTAGACTTAAAGAAAATCAAGTATTCGTCTACGAAACTAAAAACTTTTGTAACAGAACTATGTTTAATCCTTCTGGACAGTGTTGCGACCGGGTTTTTGGATCAATCCCACCGCTGACTCCAGTTGTCGTGCCGGTGTATTTGGATCCGTCCCTTCTCGACAACCATACTGTTGCTACGAGAGGGCAGCGTCGTACCCGGACTCCGTTTGGTAGCGTAGTCGAAGTCTCCGGGTTGAGGAACTGATGCTATAGCAAGACGGGAAAACAATAACAAGTTTACTGGCACATTTCGTACACTCAGTTACATCGTTACAAGGTAAGAGTTCAGCGACGAGCGCATTGGATGAGCCTGTTACCGAGGGCTCAGAGCCCCATTTCTCACTCAGCACCGTCGTTTTAACCCCTCAGTTTGGCTCCTCCCTCTTGAGGACCACCAATCACACACACGACACCCCCCACCATGGCACAGTCCATTTCACTGTCGCGGAGGGGTCATGGCACACTTGATGCGGCAAGAGTCCGGCGGTTGACGGCACGCAGGTGGGGAGAAGCAGGATAACAGGTTCCTCCTGCTTGCCCATGCAGATCTTTTCCCGACGGCAGCAAAAGGGTAGCGGAGACTCCCGTCCAAACATACCCGTCAGGTGGCTTCGGCAGCGTACCAAGCCAAGTCCAGGTGGTCCATTGTCTCTGGCTTTGCCGTCCCAGACTTTTGAGGCCGAGATTCTGTCCATTGTTGGTCACTCGCCGTCACAGGAATTCCGTTTCTCACAGGAATTCCGTTTCGTGGAAGGATGCAGGTGTTCTAGCAGTGTGAGAACGCCTCGTCCGCCGATTCTCATGGTCAGTGCTTCGCCACCGACTGCCGGTCATAACAACAGGTCATTGTCAACATTGGCTAAAAATAGATCACTTAGCACAGGAGCCATGACCGACCCAAAACACACGCCTTGCTTTTGCAAGTACACTTTCCCACTCCAAATTATATAGGTATACTTTAAATATAAACATAAAAGCTCTAAAAACCCACCAACATAGATCCAGTGTCATTTATCTTTTTATCTTTTTTATTTATCATTTATCTATCAAAGAATTCAATTTTATTACCCGACACTGAACACGTGCCTTGGGTGTATGCCTTGTAAGTCCTTGTGACATGCGCGATGCGCTGTTTGTATACATATGTATATAGGTTCAGCTGTCGTCTAATATTCAGTTGTGATTGAGCGCTTGTGGTGTGTGTTTTCCTTCATCGTCCTGCGTCGGTTATTTGCGCTCAAAGTCTTATTTCATGATGGTGTTATCGAGTGTTCTCCTTTTCACGCGGTGTCCTATAAGGTGTTAATGCATATAACAAAATTTTCTTTTCTCCTATTTTTTGCTGGTGGTACTTACCCTAGACGTTTACAAACAAGCGCTACACCAACTAAATTATGACTTCTTTATTGATGGGGTTATTTGCTGTTTTTGTATGAATAAAAATATAGATGTCAAAAGATTTTAGTTTTCCTCTTTTCTCTGAGGACTTAAAAAAAAAAAAACAAGGTCACACAACTTATTAAAGCAGTTGTGCCTTTCTGTGAGTGTCTGTGTGTGTTGGCATCGTCAACAAATCGCACCGGGGCGCCCTGATGAGCCATTTCGGCCAATCATCGTCACGCCTTGTAATTTGTCGAAAATGCTAAGTGCCATTCATTAGGAGGTATTCGCGCGACGTCATCCACAAGGGGCGCTAGCGAGGGGATCGACTGATTTTAAGCTGTGCAATATTTCTTCTGTTAAACATTTGAACATGCGCTTTGCTGCCATTATTTGTGTAGCTCGGGCCTACATTTAGGAGGAGGAGGAGGAAAGGAAAAACGGAGTGGACAGGGAGGTTAGACAGTTCTCAGACCGGCTGGCTACCCTCTGCTGGGGAAAGGGGAAAGCGGAGTGAAAGATCATAGAAAAGATATGTTACAAAGAAGGAAGAGAGAAAAAAAAAGAACATTTATACGATAATTTACATTCAGGCATTTCTCACCTAAATAAGCACCTGGCTTTAACCTTTGCCATTGTTCTTTTGTGCAATGTTTCAACATAGGTTTCCACTGCCGCTATTTATAAGTTTGTTCTTAGGGAACTGTATTTGCTCTGTATTTTGCTTCATTACTCAGTTATGTGGCACTGTTCTATCAAATTGGAATTTGTTATGGAAGCACCGTATGTGCAATTGATTTCTTGCTGATTGTCACTTTTGCGGGTTTAGTGTGTGTGAGAAAACAGCTGTGCACGAACATTTGAGATAAATGTTTGTAGCCACCGTGTTTAAGTTCATGCTCCCTTGGTACTCGAGTCGTATAACTTTTATATATTATTCTGCACGCGAGCTTATAACAGTATGTATAAATGCAGGCAGCTCTGCTCTCCACTCATCCTTTTCCTGCTGTGAAGAGTGGTCCCACGAGACTTGCGTGTTTTTCATGGCCGTGCTTGTAGGGTCACTTGTAATGCAATAAAAATACGGTCGCTGTACTTGTGCCTCCCGCATTACTTAAGTGCGAATAACCTGGCGGTAGCCGCTCATTCTCCTCCTTCGCATATGTACCAGAAAGAGGGTACATATTCAACGGAGAAGAAGTAGTAAACAAGGTGAGTAAAGGAGAGGGGGCATAAAAAGAAAAAGAAAATGGACATTACATAAGGATTGCAGACGGTTTCTATCCCTACTTTTCAATATTCCGTTTGAAGAACAGATTTCTGAGACCGTCTTAAAGCAGAATTGTAGAACTCCTTGAAATGGCACACCGACCGCAATACATTGGGATAAACCGATTTTAAAAACCCGTACGTTGGAAGACGTTCATTTCGCGTTGGCCAGTCCGCTCCGCAGCAGTTTTATATCGCTTTTGCGCTAGCTGTAGGGTAGCAAACTGGACGCATAGTCTAGTTAACCTCCCTGCCTTTCCTACATTCCTTCTCTCTCTCTTGCGCTAGCTGGGAACTTTCGACAAAATCGTTTATTGCACACGAGGCAAAAATTTATACAGTGCTGGTGCCCTCACACTGACTGCATCAAGACGCCACGCACAGAGATTTGTCTTTTTTCGTTTAATTTGGGCAAGATTATTTATTTATTTATTTATTTATTTATTTATTTATTTATTTATTTATTTATTTATTTATTTATTTATTCATAAATACCTTACAGGCATCAAGGAGGCATTGTGTAAGGGGGATCAGATACAAAAGTAAGAACAATGTAGGATAACATGAAGAACAACGACTCTGAAAATGGATTTAAGCTTGATGGAGCTGAAAGAACTATTTGCACATGGGTACGCGACACCAACCATTTATGTTGTGCAAGATTTTGTACAAGTACGACACGACCGCTAATGGTACGGCCGCGACAGTACGTCTTGACAGCTTCGGAACGAGTGTGTGGGAATAATCGTGATAAGGAAGTTGTAGCCATGGTAAAGGAAGGCCCTCATGAATACCGTTCGTGCGTTCCTAACTAGCATTAACACACCGGCTGCTAATAGCGCACTTAAAATATATTAGATGCTCTGAACCCGGTGCTGTCAAGTCCGGAGAAGCACCATGGCTCCTCCTCTGCAGCCCTTTCGTAAAGAAGTCAAAGGAGCATCCATTTTCCAATGGAATGCCCGAGGCCTCAAAACCCGCATTTCGGATATTCGACCGTATGTGTTTAAGAACCAGTTTCCCATAACCGTTATTTGCGAGCCACGTCTTCACAATGCAGTGCGGTTATCTCGAACCCTTCAAGACTGGCATCGCGTAAATCAGGTGCGAGCTTACCTATTTTGAGTACCCCGTAACACTTGATGATAACAACCAATACGTGCGCTCGACAGTAAAACTAGTAAAACGCAGGGACCTCATGCACTTTCACGCTAGTAGGTGTATATATTTCACCTTCAAGCCATTTTGACGCTAAGAGACTAAAGGCACTTTTATCAACTGCACATTGACCGTGGATTATTACTGGAGATTTCAACGCACACCACCCACTATGGGGAAGTCACAAGATGGATCGTAGGGGAAGACAAGTTTTCCTCTACGCATCAGATCAGGAACTGTATTGTGTGAACGACGGAAGTCCTACGTTTCTCCGGGCCCCCGCCGAAATTTTGGTGAAGTAGGTGTTTTTACCAAAAATAAGTAACGAAAATAGGTGTTTTTCTCAAATAGTCAAGGTTTCATCAAGTGCCACCCCCCCCCCCCGAAAAAAATTCCTGGCTACGGGCCTGTGCCCGGCACTACTGAGCAGCAGCGTTGTAGGCGTTACTGAAAAAAGGTAACTAAATGCGTTACTCGTTAAACTATAAAAAATGGAACGCGTTACCACCCTACGTTATCTACAAGAAAATGTAACGCGTTACCGTTACCGAAAAAAAGTAACGGACGTTACCTCTGCCGTTACTCCGCAATCATAAATCTTAATCGCGTGGTTAGTGCCGCAGGGGCACGGACACGCAGAGACTGACGCGTACACGCTGCTCGCTCGGACGAAAATGTAACCCAGACTTTATTGGGGCACGAACATATATATGATGCACGCAGTAACAGGGGGCGCCACGCTCCAGTGGCGGCCTAATCAAAGGGCTGAGTTGTGGCGACCTCTACATCTCCCCCCTTGAGAAAGTCCGATGGGAGGATGGAGGACGCCAAACACATCGCAATGTCACAAGTTCAAACGGCGCGGTGGAACAACGCGCTGGCCGTAACGGGTTCGTGTAACACCATCACTACTGTCCCTGGCTGCTGGGGAATGTTGCAAAGGCTGCCCTTGGGGGATCGCAGGTCCCACGCTGTTGGCAGGCTGAGGTTCCTGAAGAACTTGCTGCGGTGGCGATGGTTGCTGTGCAGCTGTTGGCAGCGATTCCTCACCGGAGGCGGAAGGCACGAAAGGCACTAGGTGACGTCGGTTGCGCTGTAGAACACCTCGGTCTGTTTCAACCACGTAGCTTCTTGGCCTTTGCCCCGGGCTGAGGACCGTAGCTTGCACTTGATCAGGGCGCACCCACACACGCTGACCCGTTTGGAGAGGTGGCAGGTCTCGAGCTCCGTGATGCCTATTGTAGTCGTCTGTCTGCTTGCGCTTGTAGGCTACATCCTTGGCGACGACATCTTTCTTAGGCGGCCAGTTGGGACATAGCTGGGAGTTTTGCTTCAGGACTCTGGTTCTCAGCTGACGTCCCATCAACAGCTGGGCTGGACTGAAGCCATCGACTCCCGGAGTGTCCAGATAACTGAGCAGAGCGAGGTGAGGGTCTTTGGACTTGCGGAACAGGTCCTTGACTGTCCGTACCAGCCTCTCTGCCTCTCCGTTTGACTGGGCGTAGTGTGGGCTACTGGTCGCATGGTTGAAGCCATAAGACGCTGCAAATGCCGCAAACTCTTGCGACGAGAATGGTGGGCCGTTGTCCGACCTGACGTCTTGTGGGATTCCGTGGCGTGCGAAGATGCTTTTGAGAGCATCGATGACTGCCCGAGCTGTAGTGCTTCTCAGGGTCACCACCTCGGGAAACCTCGAGTAGTAGTCCACCACCAGGAGGAACGTCTGGCCATTGAGATGGAACAAGTCCATTCCGAGAAATTCCCAGGGACGTCCAGGTAGAGCTGTGGAGACTAGGGGTTCTGCAAGGCTCACCCGGGTGGAAGTGCACTGTTCGCAGTTGGTGACGAGAGAGGCGATGTCTGCTGAGATACCTGGCCACCAAACAGACTCCCGAGCTAGGGCTTTGGTCCTGTTGATGCCCTGATGGCCTTCGTGCAACAGCGTCAAGACCGCCGGCCGAAGAGATGATGGGATGACGATCCGGGGGCCTTTCAGCAGGATACCATCGCAGACAGAGAGCTCGTCTGCCACGGAGGCATACTTCGACACATGCAGAGGTAGCTTGGTCTTTCGTGGCCAACCTTGCTGGCAGAAGGAGATGAGGGCCTTGCACTCTGCATCGGATTCTTGTGCCTGTCGTACATCTTCAGGGCGGAGTGGCAAGACTTCCGACATGCAGCCGACTACTTGTGCTGCGAAGAGTTCCACCGTGTCTACAGGAGTGGATGCCTTGTGGGTGATACGTGATAAGGTATCTGCTGTTGCTAACAGTTTTCCTGGCACGTGCAGCATGCGAAACTGGTACTGCATTGTCTTGAGCCGTAGTCTCTGAATACGAGGCGGCAACATGTCCAGTTCCATCTTGCCCAGAAGTGAGACGAGAGGCAGGTGGTCTGTCTCGACGTCGAAGGTGATGCCACAGACAAACTCGTCGAACCTTTGGATAGCCCACGTCGTTGCCAAAGCTTCTTTTTCGGTCTGGCTGTAACGCTGTTCGGTACTCGTCATTGACCTCGAAACGAATGCGACTGGGCGACGCTCTCCCGAGGGTTGAGTTTGCAGCAATACTGCGCCGAGTCCGAAAGAGCTTGCATCTGCGGACACTGTCGTGGCATACGACGGGTGGTACTTGGCCATGCACCTGTCTGATGTCAAGAGTTCTTTGACCTTCTTGAATGCTGCCTCTTGCTCATGCTGCCACACCCAACTCGCAGACTTGTTCAGCAAGGCTCTGATGGGTGCTGTGACGTCCGAGATGTGTGGCAGGAATCTGGCGAGATTATTCACCATTCCAAGCAGTCTTCTAACACCGGCGACGTCTGTGGGAGCTTCCATAGCTTTGACCGCTTCAGCCTTGCTTGGATCCGGCCTGATACCCTTAGCTGAGACGACAACACCAAGGAAGGAGACCTCAGATACCCCAAAGCGACACTTGTCCTCGTTCAATATGATGCCTGCTTTTGCAAGGCGAGATAGCACCTGGCTCAGTCTGGCGTCATGCTCCTGGCGGGTGCGTCCAAAAACCAGAATGTCATCTATCATGTTGGCGACCCCTTCTTGGCCCTCCAGGATCCTTGCCATCTGTTTCTGGAAGTACTCGGGAGCGGAGGTGATGCCAAAGGGGAGCCGGCAAAAGCAGTATCGGCCATATGGGGTGATAAATGTCGTCAACTCTTGGGAATCGGCAGAGAGCTTCACCTGGTGGAAGCTTGCAGTCGCATCCAGCCTTGAAAAAACTGTTGCGTCACCAAGGAGGCCAAGGACTTGCTCAACTGTTGGCAAAATATGACGTTCGCGGAGGACGACTTTGTTAAGTTGAGTCAAGTCGACGCATAGCCGGTAGGAACCATCGTCTTTCCTGACGACAACAAGGCCAGAGCACCATGGAGTTGGCTTGTCGATCCTGTGGATCACTCCCGCGCTTTCCAATTAGTCCAGCTCGCGGCGGACGACCTCGAGCAGCGGGATGGGGATCCTGCGGGGGACGCTCAGTGAGAAGGGCACGGCATCGGGTTTCAGCCGAATAGCGTATTCGTCCTTGAGAGTGCCCAATCCTTTGAAGAGCTCGGCGTACAGCGTTGCTTTGGGAGTCTTGAGTTCGTCAAGAAATTTCACAACTTTCAGGGCTTGGAGCGCTGGCAGTCCTAGAAGAGGCACAGTGAGTGACTGGATTACGTACAGGCGCTGGCTGCTTGTTTTTCCTTGCCACCGAAGTCGTGCCAGATACGAGCCTAGAACGCGAAGTGGCTGTCCTCCAGGGCCGGTGGGCAGACTGTCGACTTTGTCGAGCTTGGCAGGCAGCGTAGGGAAGTCGCTGGGTACAGCAGATACTTCGGCACCGGAGTCGACTTTGAACTGCGCTGTGTAGTTGTCAACGGTCACGTCGACGAACTTTGCAGCGGCGGGCGTGCCCACGGCATGCAGGTGAACGGAGCCGAGCTTGTTCTGCTGGTGCTTCCGCGAGCGGCAAACTTCGGCGAAGTGGCCTTTCTTTTTGCAGAAGTTGCAGGCGGAGCGTCGAGCCGGGCAGTCCGAACGTCGGTGAGGCGCGCGGTCGCAGAATTCACACGTGGACGGCTCGCGAGCGCGCTCGGCTGGCGGCTGCGACGTAGTAGGCTTAGCTCCGGAGCGGCGACGAGAGGCGAACTTGCTGGCTTTCGCGGCGTCGAGGTTGAGCTCGCGTGCGTGCTCGGTGCGGTTCTGGGCCAACTCCTTCTCTTTGTCGGCGTCTTCGGAGTGACGGGCCTGTGTCCATGCCTCCTTGAGCGTCAGCTTCGAGTTTCGGCACAGCTGATCCGAGAGGCGAGAGTCGCGGAGGCCGACGACGAACCGGTCGCGTACGAGCCTTTCCTCGACAGCAGCTGACTGGTAGTTGCAGCGCTTCACCATTCTACACAGTTCCGCGTAGTACGTGTCGACGCTTTCGCCGGGTAGCTGAACACGCCTGTGGAACCGCGACGACTCGTAGAGCTCGTTGGCCGGGTGCACGAAGTGCTCTGTGAAGCGGGCGGCAACAACTTGGTACGAGGCGAGCGACTGGGCGTCGAGCGAGAACGTCTCGAGGAGTGGACGTGCCTCCGGGCCCATGCAGTACAGTAGCGAGCGTACCTGCACGTCTTCCGACGCTTTTGTCGTCAGTCCCGAAACCGCGGTGAAGTCTTCGTAGCGGCTGAGCCATGTCGACCATGTTGCCGGGTTCACGAAGTCGAACGGTGCCGGTGGCTGAAGGTTAACGCCGTACAGTTTCGGCGGCTCGCCGGTCTCGAGGTCCATCGTGCTGCCGTTCCGTCGTGGTAAGGCCTAGGGCTGGGGCTGGGGGGCGTTATTCCTACGCTCTGAACTTCCTGTCACGCGATGTCATCCCACTTCTGACACCATGTCGCGTGGTTAGTGCCGCAGGGGCACGGACACGCAGAGACTGACGCGTACACGCTGCTCGCTCGGACGAAAATGTAACCCAGACTTTATTGGGGCACGAACATATATATGATGCACGCAGTAACAGGGGGCGCCACGCTCCAGTGGCGGCCTAATCAAAGGGCTGAGTTGTGGCGACCTCTCAGTGTCTTTGCTGCAGGAACCCACAATAACAATATTTTAAGTCTAAAATTTGTTTCACAGAATTTCTAACCCAAACAACGAATACACTCAAAATGCCGACTTAACAATTATTATTTGCCCAAATGTACTGGACCATAGCAATGTTATAGTGGCTTAAAGTTGCCTGTAGAATTACATGTGATGGCTTCCGACTCTGACACATGGTGAAGCCATTGTTTTCAATGTGACGGTATACACAGTATGAGATTCAATCATCAACGCTATTCGCAAAGAAAGCATCACTGAACTCTCAAGAAATTTTCAATAATTCTGATGGCGTGCTTCTACTAGCAAAATAGATGCGCGAATTTCGTAGTAGTAAAGAAATGCTTTAATGGACTAGTCACGGAAAAAAAATATTTGTGCATAAACATTTTTTGTTCACTTTAACCTGTATAATTACCGCAAAAATTGCGAGCGTTTATGTGACGGTGTTCAAGATCAGCCTCGCTCGCTCAGGAGTTCAATAACCAGAAACTTCGCTGCAGTTGCACATAGAAAGAAGCAAAATTTATTTTCAAACCAAAGCTAAAAAGCCTTATCAACTCTGTAGCAACTATAATAAAATGTCGCATATTTAGACATTTTTCAAACACAGTTTCCTTCGCTCTACAAGATTCAAACAATGTTACTTCACTCTTTGTTGCGCACACATTTCATGTACAAAATGTCTTCTTTGTAACGGTGGAAAGAAGATGCATTTTAAGGGTTCGTTTTTCTTTGTTTAGACACAATATAATGAGAACTGACAGACAATATCATTGTCTGTTAGTTCTCATTTCTTTGTAACGGTATAATATTTGTTGTGTTTTACAACGTCGTGAACTTTCGAGAACGACAGGTTATTAAATTGGTCCTTCCGCATTGAATATGTTCGATATTTTTTCCATCGTAAATTATGCAGTTAATAGGAAAACTAAGTTCCTTTTCGGGCTAGTGGGTGGTATGTCCATAAAGTATAAAATACTCAATCAAATCTAAAATATCCGTTTTCGGATCCGTGTCGATCCCTTGTGGAATCACCCGTTTGCAATAACCACGGTTAGGAGACAAACTGCGGTTATGTCTGCCGTGCTACCTGTAACCGCGGTTCATGTGACAGCGGTATTAATGGGCTTTGGTTGAAACAGAGGGACGCCGACCAAGGTAGTGAATAAAAAGAATTTTTTTTTATTGCGCTACAAGAAAAAGTCACAGTTTCGCCGCAAGGCTGAAGCAATGAATGCGCTCGCCAATGGATACTCTCAGTTTGAACAGCACTCCTGTTGCAAAGGCGGCCGAAGCAGCGAAGGAAACTAGCGTGCTTCAAGTGTCGAGCTGTGACACTTGATAGTTCGCGCTCATCTTCTGTTTGTTCGTTTAGCGGCGTCCCTTGAGCTCGAGTGGCTTTCGTACGCTCCGTAACATGAGCGCGGACACCACGGTGAAAGCTCGAAACATCCCTCTTCCCCTCACCACGAGAAAACCGCGCGAGCAGACAGCGGAAGGGCAAGGTTCTCCCTGCGCAAATATAAGAAGCGAGCGAGCGAGCTGACGACTTTTAAATCCGCCCGTCGCGCTCCTCGCGCCATCTCGCTGGTAATGAAGAAACGCTTACAAGCGCCTGCCGTCTCTGAGTCCTGCCGGCGGTAAAGGGTGTGTATATAACGCTCGCCGTTAGCTACGTAGAGGATCTGCGCTTTCTGGCATAGTGGTTAGCGCCACGCGCTGCGGAACGAGAGGTCACTGGTTCAATTCCGCGCTTCGGAAACATTTTTCTGAATTATTTTTCTTTGGGGCTTTTATATATATATACATGCTTATACATATACGGTGCATGACGGCGGCGACGGCGACGGCAAAATCCAGCCGAGACTGTCCATATAATTGCTATCGCAATAAAAAATTGGACGTTTCGCGTACCACTCGCATTCTTTTTCAAGGTTTTCTTCCGGCCGTGGGGTCGCGCCTAAAGCCCCTCCATGCGTTTTCCGCCGGCTGCAGTAGACGCGATGGAGGGGCTTATTTTTAGTCGCGCGTATTCTCCATGATAAGGCAGACTCTCAATCGGCAGCGCCCTGTAGACCGGTTGACGTCACCGGCTGCCGCCTGGATGGGCCAGAATTCCACAAAAAGCCGCCTATAGTAATTGGCCTCTTAATCGAGGATGCGGTGGTCGTTCACCGCACTGTGCTCAGCGAGTGTACCCCTTTGTCACTCGAACTTGCGGACGTCGTTTTTATGTTGTGGCAGCCTCTCGGTTAAGTTCTGTTTCCCCCACGTACGAAGCGTCACGATCAGAACATGGTATGGAGTAAACCAGCCCTTGCTCTTTCTCTTCGAGAGACCTGTCTTTTGGGCACGAAAATGCGCAGGTGCCAACAACCCACCTGCTACAATCCACTTCCACGAGAAGCATGGCCTTACAGTTTCTCATGGCGAATTCCGCGGCTTTCTTCAAGCTTTGTGTGTCGATGGCCCAAACCTCCCCACAAGAGCGATTCCGCCCGCGCTTTCTTTGTCAATGCTGGGCAGGCCGACAGCAGTCCGGCGCTGCGACAAAAGAATTCGCCGGGGCGAGCTCTGGGAAAACGGCACCTACAGGATGAAAATGTAACGAGTAACGTGACACCACAGGTTACCGAAAAATGTTAACGTAAGTACGCTACCCGTTACAGTTCCTAAATTGTAACGGGTACGTTACTAAGTTACCGAAAAAAGTGACGCGTTACCGGTAACGCCGTTACCTGTAACGCGTTAAGCGGGGGACAGACGGTCCGATTTTCCATGCGATCCGATGGCCGACGCGGCGGTGGGAGAGAGGGAGTGGTGGCTGTACGATGCTACGAAAGGTCACCATTACGGTTTCCCCTCCGCCGTGTCGGACGTTGAATCGCATGAAAAATCGTACCGTCTGTCTCGCCCTTTACCGCCAACACTGCTGAGCAGCCTATGCGAATATTCATGGGCTTGTACTCCCCCGAGATTTATGGCTCAGGGGAGTACAAGAAGACCCCCCCCCCCCCCCTCTCCCCCGGCCCAAGCGCACGCCTATGGGAGCATGGCAGCAGCACATCCGGTCCAGAGACAACAGTTTGCTCGGGAATAATAAACAAGTAGTCTGCTGTCAGAAATGGATGGCGGCAAAAGCAGGGTTCTGCGACAGTGAAATTGTCGATTACTGAAGAACACGTGGGTGTGATTCCTCCGACAACTGAGACATTCCTGGCATCGACACTTGGTCCAAGTCAAAGATGTGCTACTTCATGCTGAAACAGCCATGACCACATCGAAATTTGAAGCACGGCACGCATTGACGAAATGTGCCGCACTAATACAGTCTCGGCCTTTTGAGTTGAAAATGACTTTCTCATAACTGGAGATCGCCGTGAACCACACCGAAACTTGGACAGCGAGGTCCCTAAAAATTGTCCACGACTCGCATATTGCATATATGAAAGACCAAGCTGATGTACGCATCAATTAATGTTTCCAATGGGGTTCCCGGTCACCTCAAGAATCGCAAGAGCCTCCTTCCCAATCATGAAGGCAACAGCAAGCATCACGCTCGTCACCATAGACACCGAATATGCATTTGGCAGGACACCGCCCTTACAGAAAAGGGGACGAGCGCGGTCACATTCAATATTAATATGTGACAGGCAGCTGCTTCGAGATGACGAAGTGCGGTAGCCACCTTTGTTGTAGCAGTGGGCGAGGCCATAGCGAGGCCTCGGAGACGCTGAAACCAAAAAGCGCGCCGTCTCCGGCAGGCAACCCATCAAATGAAGAGAGGCGAGGCACCTCTGCCATATTTTTGTTTCACTATGGTAAATAGTGCGGCAAGCACAAAAAAAAAAGAAAAAAAAAATTGGCGAAGCTTGCACTAAGGCGCCCAAAGCTTCGGCCGTAAACAACGAAACTGCACAATTCTGGGGGCAAATCTGGGTGCTTCTAGGTGCTTCTAGGTTGTTTCTAGGTTGCGTCTAGGTCGTTGCTAGGCTTTAGCTAAGTGATGCTAGGTTGTTTCTACGTTGATTATTAGCGCAGAGAGGTTCGAGTAAAACCACAGACAGACACACTACACGGATGTCCAAACTCCAGAGAGAGAAACCAGGCGTTCGCACCTCTCATAGATCTACGGGCACGTCGTCGTTTGGCGTAGGCCTTGGCCTTCCATCGCGTCTTCTTGCAGCCGCCGTTACCCTTCCCGTTACCTAGTATTCTCTCGTTGCACGTACTCGGGGTCTTCGACTCGCCGCCGTTCCGCCGTCGCTTCGCAGCCGTTTGTTGTTCGGCTAACTGTTGCTTTGTTCATGTGGTGAGTAGTGAACAGATACCCGTTTATGGTGATGATAGTTTTTTGGTTCGTCGGACAAGGAACGATTTGCTAAACAGCTTCGCTGTTAAAAAAGGGCAAAAAAAAAAGGAGGCCACCTTCACGGAACCCGCGGACAACGACCAGGCTGAGCAGGTAGAGAGGCTGGCTAGCAACGGACACTCGAGACAGCAACGAAACACCCTTGCGAGCCGTCTTGTAACCATCCGAAGCCAGTGCGCCGGCGCGCTGCTTTTCCCGCCAAATCTTGTAAACCTTCAAACGTAGCAGCCACTTTGGAAGCGATCGTGAGTTGTCAGCACGTCATAGGTCCGCCGGCACGAGATCTGCGTCTTTCTCCATCTCACCCCTCAGGGCACTGTCACTCAGGTCACTCAACGTAAACCGCTTATTTACGAGAGCCGAGCTAGCAGGAGCAGTTTTTGCGACGATGTGGATTCAAGTGCGGACCATGGACGGCGCGAAGTCGGCGCGCATTGACGGCCTTTCGAAGCTCACTAAGGTGGATGATTTGCGGCTTCGTGTTCGCGACGAATTTGACGTTGAAACAACCTTGCAGAGGCTCTTCTATCGAGGCAAGCAGGTAAGTAACCGCTACAATTGGAACCGGAATCTTGATTGAATGTCTAATTGCTGTGCGCTTTGTCTTAAATAATACATATCCTCATGTCTTGCACTTGGTATTTCGCCGCGTATCTGCATACCATAAATCTGTATGCGTATATGATCTGTATGTCTTCGCTGACGTACAAAGTCCCTCACAATACTTCGTTGCTGAATGGCAGACTAGATTGAGCAGCATGATTGCAGTCTAAGCTGGAACAAGTGCACCAACGTCAAAAGGTTTACCTGAATATTGAACTGCTGACAACTTCTGCGATGAGACGGCATGCTAACATGTCTGATTTGTGCCTCTGTAGCGAGCGTTTACCTTTTATTTTGGCGCTGAAGGCTTTTGTTTTTGAACATCTTGCCATGCGTAGCTCCGTTGTTATCCATGTTTTTAAATCGTATTACGAAGCGCATCTCAGTGCAGCAGTCGCAATGTATTGCATTTCATGAATTGCATATTTTTGCTTGAGGCGAGGTTACTTATATTCAGATATTGATTGAAATAATACTGTGCATCCCACAACTTTGCTTGGCTTTTCAGTTTACAAGCAGTATTACAAAATAACGTGCAACTTGCAGCATATCAGAGGTGTCTGTGTATGAAGTACAGCATGGGTTTTTCATTACATTTGATCATGTGCCCTTTTATCGGCACTAAGGTTACTTGTAAAGTTAAGCTGCATTGCCATGCATTGGCGTAAATCACGGAGGGGGGGTCAGGGGGTCCGACCCCCCTTGCTTTCAGGTTGGGGGGGACACCCCTTGCAAGTGTCCCCCCTTGAGATTTATCTTCCAAACGTCATATTTGAATTTCTTGACAATTAAGGATAGTGCACTCTCCGTAAAACCAATTCTGAAATCTGAAACCCTCCCAATAAAGAGAAACGAAGTACAAAAGTGAAAGCTGCTTATCGTGTCATAAAGTTCTGTAGAGCATGAGCTTTCTGGAATGCTAGGGGTTACTTCTGATGTGCCGCAAATGTTTATAACTCTGAGCTTTGAAGTGCATAATAAAGAATCTGCGATCATCTACCTTTGTTTAGGTCTACGATTTCTTGGAAGCCATTCGCAATGTAGTATAAATGCGATTGCTTGGCTATGATTGTGTAATTTTGATAAAAATTACTAGTGAACATAAAATTGCTTTACAAGAAAGTTTCCAGGGGCAAATAAATCATGGGAGGCTATTTCTAACAGGTTTACACGACGGAGAATGGAATAAGAAAACCTGTAACTTTACATGTTATCACAAATAAAGTTCTAGCATTTGTCTTTCGTACTTTAACCCGAATGACATGGCTGGAAGAGGGAAGGAACAGGAGAGGGAGAAAAGGCAGGGGCTAACCACTCTAGGAAAACTGGTATGCTACCCTACACTGGTAAAAAAAAATTGGGGAGCTTAAAAGTTAGAGGTAGATAGAAAGAGAGGGAGCTGGAAATATGCTAGAGTTACGCTTAGAAACTGTTTTTCTTTTCATTTGAAAGTATGATTTTAATTTTGATATAATAAAACAAAACATTTTTATAAAAACAAAATGGCCACCATCACACAATGTGTGTGTCCCCTCATGATATTTCTGGATTTGTGCCACTGTCGCCATGATTCGTCTACCTCTGTTTCAGCTGTTTTTCTGGATTTACGCCACTGTTGCCATGATTGGTCTACCTCTGTTTCAGCTGGAAGATGGATATACTTTATTTGATTATGATGTTGGATTGAATGATATTATTCAGCTGCTAGTCAGGGTTGTTCCGCCAGACTTCACAAGCACAGCATCTTCAAGCTCTTCGACTTCACCCAAAGAGAATCCGAAGGTGAGCTATCGCGTAATATTTAACTGTTCTTAATGCATAGCAGGCTAACTTATAGCCTCTCTGTAACATCTTGAAGGCCCTGCTAGGTAGTCTTGGAAGTATATATTTCTGGGGCCTGTATATTACCAGTGCATGATTGATTTGATGCAACTAAAACTTGCAGTCGATTTTTGCAATGCTTTCTTCTCTTAAGTTGGGAAAGTGAAAGACTATGGCAAATGTGAGAAGTGCAACTACTGGGTTTCATTCATTACAGTCTTTCAAACGCTCGGAAATACTTGGACATCAGAAGTGCCATGCACACATTTTAGATCTCCCTTAATTCTTAAAAGCATTGTAAAGTATGATTTCTGGCAAATCTTGATAGAAAAAGATTGTATAAAACAAATGCACTAAAGACTGTGGAGTAATCAGTCCTGATCTGATTACTTTTTTAGATTCGTTTATTTTAACCCTTTCAGGGGTGAATTAGGATGCCCTGTCTATAAATGTGTAAAATCTACGCAGCATTATTCCAAGGTACTTGATATTCTATTGCAATGAAAAGAAGGTGGTAATATGTTGATTTGTGCGTTTTCCAGTAATCAGTCTTAATTAGAGTGCACTTAAATGTCTCTTTATACTGAGGTTAGTCATGCCCTGTTTTTCCATAGAAAGAATCAAATATCATGCTTGAAATACTTGTGCAATTTTTTGTCGGCTATATTCATTTTGAGCAAACAAAAATTATACGTTTGACGTGACTCCCAGAAAGCGACACGTCGACAACTCATTGAACATGGTAGTGCCTTCAGCAAAGTGATCATATGCAGCAAGTCACAGCGAACTAAAGTTAAATGAAAACACATTGGTCACGCGGGATTCATCCATAATGTTTCGTGCAAGTTAAGCAAAGTCACATTCTCAAAATAACCCTCAGTTGCCTGAGCTCCCATAAAACAAGGAATGTAAAAAAAAGCATGTCTTTGCCATGTAAATATCCTTTTAATTCTACCTTAAAAATGAATTTGCTTGAGATGCCATTCTTAGCAACTTTTTGAATTAGCCCATCTTATTTTTAAGTACCAATTACTGGGATTAGAAGATTTAAAGACTTCGCAGGTTCTAAGTTTTCCCCCGTATTAGCATGTTTTATATGCACTTTCTAGTAAGTTTTTGGCATTCTACAGGTGCTGCGTAGAAATTTGAACCATTTATGGTCCATATTTACGTTAGTAACAGAAAATGTGGGGGAAAAAAGGACTACACTTTAAACATTGTCATGGTCCAGAACGAAAACTATGCAACTCACTATAGTGCATTATAGTGAAATAATTCACAACCCCCATGATGGCTCACCCACATGGAGCGAACTTTCCTGTGAACTTCTGGTGACGAGCGCTGGCACGGAGACACCGTGACATCTTCATTGTGCTGCGTATGCAAGCAACGCAAGACGGGCGCCTGCCACCGCCACGATTCGGTAGAGCCCTTATTGGTCCCCGTTCCTCATCTGTGTTCACCACTTCGTGCAGGTGGCTGGCCGCCTACTTAGAACATCAGGACTGGTTTGATCGGTGGCAAACAGCACTGTTTTGGCCGCTGGGTGGCGGGCCACTGTTTTTTCACCGGAAGATCGCTCCATGTGGGTTGGCCGTAAGACAAACCAGACATCTAGTACACCTTTATAACACAGATTTAATTGTTGTGGCAAGAACAGGCATTGCCCTACATCACATCTTTGTCCAGGCTTGAAAACTGCAAAATGTTTAAATATGTATCCTACTTCCACTATCCGATGCTTGCCATCTTGCATGCGATGTATGGCGACGCAGTGGAAGTTAGCATGTCTTTATTGTCACCAATAACTCATGTGTGCAATTCGTTGTTTATGTGGTGCTAAAATGCTACATGCATAAACTTTGACAGCTGTCATTAGGTATTTTCTGTTAAAATTTTTCTTTGTATGCAGCAAAATTGTTTGCATAAATTATATTTTGCTTTAGAGCTGTCAGTCGGTGTGTGTTGCTTTATTTCCTAGAAGTGAACCTCGAAAGCATTTAATGTTCATGAACAGTCTTGAATTATTATTTTTAGGGATGGGCGAATAGTAAATTTGAGGTTCAAAGCGAATCCGAAGCGAATAGTGATTTGGCCGAATCATTTCGAATCGAATAGTTCGAATAGTACTCACCACATATTATTAAGAAAAATTAGCATTTTCGTCATGACCCTTGTGCAATATTTTTAAGAATTGGAACTAGGTATGAGTGAATGTCGCTTTTTTCGTTTGAAATGAAGTGGAAGAAACCTTGAATAGTATAAAAATTTGAATAGCAGTAGGGTGCAAGTTATAAGTGGCACAATACGTTATAATTTAAAAATTACTAGACTTAGCGCATATAAGTCCATATAACACGCTTTTAAACTTTAGAAATATATATATACATTTAACCTTGAAGTGTGGTTTCGCGGCGAGGCGACCAGACGCTGCAGTGAAGCCACCTTTACAGGGAGTTATGTGCTGTGAAATATATACATATATTCGTTCACTTCGAACACTTCGAAATTTCGAATAATCTAAATTCGTATCAAAGCGAATTCGAATACTTTAATATTCATTTGAATATTCGAAATGCTTGAATATTCGCCCATCTCCAATGATTTTTGCACAAAACGAAATATGAAATCTGCAGTATTTATCAAGAATAAAGCGGCTTAGCTTCAGTGATTTGACAAAAGCTGTTGTATTCAGGGATGCACTCAGGGATGGTGTGGCTACAACGTGTCCTTGTGTCTACTATCTATGCTGGGATGTTATATGGTGCCATGTGATCGCCATCTTTAGTCTGCGTGATGTAACTTCATGTCTGAAGCTGCAGTGCAGTGTGTGTGCTTCATAGTGTAATTACTAAGCCAACAACTACCCATTACGGGATGGAAAATGAGAAATGTTTGCTGTTAATTGTGACAAGGTAAATTAGAGCAATTATTAGGTAGAATAGTATGTCCACATGTCTCTTCCCTCTGGAAAAAAATTGCTCGATTGTTTTTCGTAGGCTGCTGTCAATCGTGTTTTTTTCTATGGTGTGGTCTTGCATAAACATTTGCTTGAAGATGCAGCTTTCTGTTAACTGGTGTTAACCCTTGCATATGCCATTTCTAATTTTAAAGGAAAAAAGATTCATTGAACAGTATTTACTCATACATAAGATATACAAATATCAAAATCTCTTTACATCTATTTTTATTTTTACAATGTATATACAAGAGTATCTTATATAACATCACAATTGCTGGAAGTTTGCCAATGGAGAGCAAGGTGTAGTTGCCATCTTCCGTTTTGAATGTGCTTTTTACAATAAACAAGAACATTTTTGTTTTTTTTTTGTCTGGAGTCTATGGGCAATGGATTAATAAAAGCAACTCACCTTCACCTGTCACAGCTGTCCTGGAGGCTGCCGTGGTTTACTTTTATAGGGTTGCTTCAAAAGTGTGCACTCGCCTGGTACCAGTTGTCATGTAAATGATGAGAAAAAACAAAGTTCACATGGCTAACCTTTCTGTGTACTTCTTATCTGTAAACATGATAAAATGTGCAATGTACACTTCTGAGCAAAAGTATACAGACCATATGTTGAGCGACGGACTTGGATTTGTTATTTCTGATGTACAAACAGAAATTGTTGAGCTCACTTTAATGTTCACAATGCCCATGTTGCACTGCAGCCCCTATGCCAAGTTACATTCGTAGCCGGTGAGGACAATTGGCTTTATTGCGGGATCTCTATGGAATTAATGGGGTGTTTGTGCAAAGACACAAATACTTTTCAGTCAGCAGTTAGGTGCTCATGCTGGGCTGATATGCGTTCCCCTCCTTTTCATTGTCCCTACAGTGCTTCCAGCAATGCTTGAAGCACTACAAGGACAATTTACATATGGACAAATGCCATATGAAAAAAAATCTGCCATCCATCATGTCCTTTGCTTGAGTGTTGGCATAGACTATTCCATAATATATGCTCAACAGTATTGCGACTTACCGCGGTCGGTGCTGTGGAAGTGGCTTGAAGAGGACAACCTGTGAGGACAACCTGCTGCCACAGGTTGTTGTTGAAGGCAATGATACTGGGGGCGGCTGGGTGACATATGTGTTCTCTCATGTTACTAGTTTGACATGACACTCTTCTATAGGTTTTCCGGCACACTTCCTGAGGGGGTGAGCACACACCCTTGTTTTTCTCAAAGCACTTCCCTTACTTTGTAACAATTTTTTCCTTGTGACAGAAAATTTTGTTTAGTAGAGCCGAAAGGTTAGCACACTAACTGTGCTTGTATATGCATGTCTAATTTTTGCGCATTGCAACTATAAATTCAATAAATTCAAACACAGTGTATGTAGTTTCATCTTCTACAGTTGTGTATGTTCCTAAATACAATTTTATTCCTCGTATGAAAGGAACTATTAATTTGCAATATTTATCATGACATTTGGAGTCACAAATTTTGCTAGTTTTACTCAACCACGTTGACAAAAATAAGATATCCAAAAGAATTAGTGCTTCTCATCATGCAGGAGTAATTTGGACGAGGTGTTCATGATATTAGTGCCTAATGACTGAGCAGGTTGATTGGCCATGTTGAGGAATTGTTTCGGTTTTTTTTTTATATGCCTAGGATGCTTTTGGTGCTGTGATAAATAACTTTTATGATGTTCCTTAGGAACCGGCCATTCCTGATACACCTTCAGGGTCCACAAAAAGCCAGTATTACAAGGTCAGTGTGTTTGTTTTTAGTGAGGAAAGACTGTTTAGACAGTACAGTATTAGCTTCTTCTAAACTACGTGGAATGAGTGTGTGTGTGTGTGTGTGCGCGCACACACACACACACATGCATATATATATATATATATATATATATATATATATTCTGCCATGCATTCTTTGCTATTTTTAATGTAGTAAGCTATGCATATCTGGTGCATTCAAACTCATGGCGTGCTGTCTCTTTCTTATTAATAAAAAAAGAAGCTGTTCCCTTGTTTAAGATGAACATTGGGTACCTGTGTGAGAAATGATGATTTTAATCTGTATACTATTTATTCTTGTGAAGTAACTTTTTCTTTGCCTGAAGTGTTTATATAGTCACTTATGAGCATGTAGGAATGAGTGTGCAAGTCATTGTGCTGTTAAGTGGTGCTAACAAGCAGATTTGTTTCAAAAATTTCTTATTCACTAGTTATGAATAGTGAATCAATAGAAAATCAACTTTTTAAATGGTTCAAGGTCAGATTTTAAAAAATGCAGCCATTTACATCAAATTTACATCAATTAATGGACAAGTGAAATGTGAGCAACAAATTGCAGAGTATAGCACACTTGTTAATAATTAATAGCTCGAGAGCATGATCTGGCACCCCACTTATTCGGTCGCAAATGATTGTATAGGTCTCACGCGTGTGCCGTGCAAGCCAAAATCATGCTGATATTACATATTGGTGAAAGAAAAAACAGAAAAATGTGCCTTGCTAACGTTAATTTATTCATATTTCAATTATTTGTGACTGTACACACGAGGTGTTACACATGAATATACTTGAATTGAAGGACATTCTTGTTCAGTCAGTGGAGCTACCACAATATACTAGTCATTCCATCCGATAAAGTTTTCTCCTGTTTAACCCTAGCATGACACCATGTCCTTCATTTAATCTGGTCTTCAAGCATCCCTTCTTAGATTTGGGCGCTACACAGAACAGCTGAAAATTCAAATGAAGCCTTGCACTGATAGGATGTCCCGCATGTGGCGCTTTTATGTCACACTATGCTGTTTGCAGCGTACAGATATCCAGTAGAGAGAGCAGTTTGGGTGTTCTTGCAAAATGTAGAGTGCTTGGAACCACCTCTGTGATTGGGCTGTTTGGTGATAAAAGGCTGGAATTAAGAAAGAAAAGAGGCAGAGCTCTGTGGCAGAAAGTAGGCCCTTTTGCCTGGTATGGGAAAAAGCAGGAGAGGAGTGTAGTAGAATTGAAAGGTGGGTGAGCTGGAACCTATCCATTCTTGGGTAGCACACAAACGGATGAAACACGAACAAAGAAGACTGCACAAGCGCAGGCTCTAACAACTGAAAGATATTATTTGAAAAATTCAAATATATACAGGAAATGTATATATTTGAATGTCTTCTTCCATCGTGTTTTGTCCGTTTGTGTGCTACCCAAGAAAAGAGAAGAGTGTTTCTTTCAGGGATGAGTCGATGCAAGTGGAGGGTGCCTTGGTGCTGGGAGAGTAGCTTATTCTCTCGCACCACAGCTTCTTGGCATTTATTTGTTCCTGTTTCAAGTACTACAAAATTTGTTGCAATTATTGCAGTAGAATGCCCCCTGAACGGCCCTCTAGTCTATAATAGTTTCCTGTGGGCACCTGATGCGGGGAATTAAAAAATTAAAAATCTGAATGCAGAGACTTCTGTCTATTCTTGCATCCTCATTTTCTTTGTGGCATGATTGTGTCAACATGCAAGAGTGCTTTGAATGTGCAGGCTCTTGTCTAATTTTCTTTAGCATTGGCTCTTTGTTGCCACCTGGTAAGCTTATAATTGGTTCTTTATTTTTCAGAACACTGGCTCCTTGTTAGTGTCTTCAGTGTCTTTTCCAGTGTTGCTCAGACAAAAGCTTTTAAAAGGGGGTCGTCAGGCATTTTAAGTAACCAAATATTAATGGATTTGTCAAATTTTCTAAATTAAACAAGCAATGAAAAGGAAATTAGAAGGTAAAAAAACAAAATTAAAAGCACAGCACCAATTCATTTGGCTGACTTGGGATGATTTTAGTATGCCCTCAAGTTGAATGCACATGCATTATCTATGTGTTTAAAATAGAACACTAACGTAACATTGACATTGCAACATCTAAAAAAAAGCAAGAATCTGAAATACAACTTATTTTTTTAGCCACAGAAATGTTACATGTCTCTGATTCTGGCAGCAAGACAAAACCTGCCTCATTTACTTTCACAGAATATAGCTTTATCTACACCTAATGTCCATCATCGAAAGGACAACACATATTCTTTATAGTTCACCGTGCATTTGATATTTGGCATTTTTCAAATTACTGCATAACAGTCACAAACAGGATGGTGGCGCTAGACTAGACTGTCCATTTGCTAGTTCATTCAATGAAACATGCATCTCTCTGGGAATCAGAAACATGTGACACAACCTGTTGTCTCTGGCTTGATATGTAAAAGGCCTTTTTTTAATTAGCTTTTGTAATTTCAGATTGAAGGTAGCTCGTCGTCATCTTACACCACACTGAAACTATATTTCTATCTCTATCTAGAGATAGGAATGCCGATGATGATGGCTAAGCCGGTCTGTAAGCTGTGGGCTTGGTTTTGGTTTCGTATATACTGTGCAGGCTATTTTTGAACCTATATTATTGGAAAACAAAAGGCGGGTTAGAATCTTGTAAATATGGTAATTAAATTATTCATTGCGGGCTACAATTTTCACTTGGAATTTCTTCTATGGTAAGCTGAAAATGGTCTTTTTTGGCAAGGAGGGATGGCATGTGTTCTGTATATTCACTGTCCTCTTAGCCTCGCACGACAGACACTTTCACTGAAGTCACCGTTGGTCATTTGTGTGTGTGCTGACCAGTTTCGTGAAATATTTCTGACGGGACTGAGAACGAGGAAGAAATTTGAGAGAAGACAGGATAGGGGCGCCAGGGGATTTTAGGATCAGAATAATTGAAGATTTTGGTGGCAGAAATCTGACACACACCTGGAAAATTTTCCATGCTTCTGATTCTAGTGATAAGAGAAACTGTGAGAGGTAAAAGTCTATGCAATTATTTGGGAAGCATGTGTAAGGGGTCTAGAAAAACAGTTGAATCGGAGCAACAAGGAGTTGGCCAAACTTTCGTCAAGAAAAAGCTGAGGTGGGATTGAGGCACAAGGGTGTGCACACGATCAGGGATCAGGCAGTTTACCTCCATGTTGGCACAATGAATGGACATTATCCTTCATGTCTGGGACGTGAGCTCTTTCGCTACAAAGGCCGTTATTTAGCTCTAAGGAGCCAGATATCAAGCACAGTTTGTCCACAATAAAACTGCGCTGAGATATTTCAGAGATGTGACTGTACAGGGTCAAGAAATGCTGTTACATTTATAACTGCTAAGCCTACGGTACTGCCTGTTATAAGCCCCTCACTTGTGTGTTTGTACAGTTGATAATAAATATTCACTAAAGGGCATAAAACTGGCTGTTTTATTTAAAGGAGGCCCAGATTTTGTTATTGTGTATTCTAACTCTGGCCTTCATATGATTGCAGGTTGCCTATGCTGTACTGTCACTAGATTCTTTTTGTTTAATGGAGAAGAAAAGTGCATTGAAATCAGTAAAATTAGTGGTTTCATAGGTACCAAGCTAAAAGTTGGTTAAAGAAAGGCAGAGAAGTTGCTTTTGTTGTGAAAATGGTACACTGGAGGGTAGGGGACTGTGCTGACACAATAGGGCATTGGTACTGATGAAAAGAATGAAGACATATGTAGTGTTTTCATTCAGAACACTTTTAAGTGCCATCATAAACACTCAGCATTTTTGTAGATTTTTTTTTAGCTTTAGCTTAGTGTTGCTATGAAATGTTTTCTTGCCATGCACCACGAGTGTGCATGCTTCTGTAATAGAAACACAACAGTTTTGTTTGTAGTGATAATGACACATGCTGACATGCAGGTGGGCGATCTGGTGGATGCCCAGGATTCAACAAATGGAGCTTGGTTTGAAGCCAAAATTGTCAAAATTACCCAAGCAGCGAAGACATCTACACCAACAGACAATGGAGAACAAACTAATTTGGTGAATGGTCATGAGAGTGCAAGCGTAACGGAGGCATCAAATCCAAAACCAACAGCGAAGTCACAGCCTTTGCCTACGTGCTCTGCAGCAGATGGACCATCTGAGGAATTGCAAAAAGCATCTGCAACAAGTGCTGTTACAGATGATGGCTTACTTTACCATGTTCAGTATGATGAGTAAGTCTGCATTTTTTGGATGATTGGTGGCTTTGGTGTCCGGAGTGGGCAATCATACATCAGTGCACCATTGATTGACCGGAGTGGGCAATCATACTTCAGTGCACCATTAGTACTGCTAGCAGAAACAGAAAAAGGGCACATGCGCAGAAACAATCCTTAAAGAAAAATCAATAATGAGCGAGCAGCACACTGGCTGTCTGCTGCTATAAAATTGTGAAAAACTTTCAATAAACTTTCAGCTGCTAGTCCAGCGGTGGGTCATCTTTCTTCCTGTGCCTCTGTCAATGCATTTGGCTGGAAACCCTCCACACAATGTGCAACCAACTAGCTCAGGCAAGCACTATTCGCAAGTATGAGTATGAGATATGAGTGTTTTGAACGAGACATTCTCGTTTGCGGGCTAATTCGTGTGTTACTTGGCAGCTGGCAACTATAACCCGGTAATTTCTTTTACGTCCATTCACTGTTGCACAAAAATATTTTTTGCCAACATGTGTTTTGATAATGGTGCTGGAGGTGGCGTGTAGGTTGGTGTGTCTTCGTGAGAAAGCGTCTCATCGTTGTCAGAATAGTGAAACCTCTCTCAAAATGCAGAAAATTTCTAAACAGTGCTGTTCTTCTGTTTTTTATTGTTGAATACTGTCAGGTAGCTGGCCTTTCCCATGAGCAACAATAAATTTCATTATGCTAATTTGGCTTAGTATGTGCTTTAATTTTTTTTTCAACGTCAGAAAGTTGGTTTTTAGAAGGAAAATATTCAATAAAAATATCCACGTTGAAGAAAAATTCTCGACATAATTAAATGATCAAGCAGTTAAGAACTACTATATCTGTTTATCTTGTAGTTATAGAAAAAGAAAATTAAGTTCAAAGGTGCCATTGTTTGAATTACACGCGAAAACTGGTAACCTAGTACTGTGCAACCATGTGATGTTGTTAATTTCAGTGTATCCTTTTCTTTTTGTATTTGGGTCATTGTGCCTCAAAAGCTGCTAAGTTCATTCAGTTCATTCTTTATATCTTTCAAATTGAAACGTAGTCAATATTTACAGCCGAAAGGTTAGGTAGACCCGAGCTGATGTGGTAAAAAATTCTATGCGTGGCTTTACTATTGCAAACACTAATGGATAGCGGAGCTGAGGGAAAGCCTCAGCGACGAAGGACCTACGCTGCTTTACTATGCTTTACTCTCCACCGTCCTCCTCACTCTCGCTTCCCTTTGCCGTTCACTTCCCTCCCCCCTCGCCTCACTTCCAAACCTTGACACTCCATTGTTTTACTATGCTTTACTCTCTCCATTCCTCCTTACCCTCACTCCCCTTTCCCGTTCACCTCCCTCCACCTTCACCTCACTCATTCCAAGACTTGACACTCCATTGCTTTAGTACTATGCTTTGCTCTCTCCCTTCCTCCTCAACCTTGACTCCCTTTCCCATTCACCTCACTCATTCCAAGCCTTGACGCTCCATTGCTTTACTATGCTTTGCTCTCTCCCTTCCTCCTCACCCTCACTTCCCTTTCCCTATTGCTATGCTAGGCTTTCCCTCTCGCTATGCACTTGCCCCCCTCTCCTGGCTTGGCTATGCTGTGAACGACATCACTGTGGACGGACATAGCTCGACTATAACAGCTCCGCTGTAAGAATCTACAGAGTCCATGATGCCACGGTGAGCTAGTGTGTCAGCTTCAAGACAGTGTGACCACTTGTCTTTTGTGTTTGCACCTTTTCTGGTTTACTGAGACTTTGCTCATAGTAAGAGAGCCATTTTTGGCATTGTTGGATGGGGATTTATCAGTACATCTCAAATATATTTTTCTCTTTAATGACCCTTAAAGGGGTCATGAACCACTTTTCCAAGTAATGATCTAATGATCTCAGTATCGGAGTTTACTGCCTCCCGAATCGATTGCCGCAAAAATTTCTCGAATCCGTCAAGAATGAGTGGAGTTACGGGGGTTCGGCGCACGCTCCCAGCGCTTTCTCTCTTTTCTCGTCCCAACGAGCGGACTGGAAGCTACACAGGGAGGGATGGCACGGGGGAAAGAACTTACGCCAGCGCGCGTCATGAAACACGACAGCTGTCCCGCTGTGATTCGCATGCGTGAGTGTAGCTACCGTGTAAAGTTAGCAGACTGAGGAGTGCAGCGCCGACAAGTGGCGGCACCCTGTGGCAAGAAGCGCATCTGATCTGAACGCCGCTCTTGATTTATGTCGGTTATCAGCCAATGAGGATGCTATGTCTTTTGCGACGCGGAGAAGCAGATACGCGACGTCCACCGGCAGCTTCTCCGCCTACCGACGAGAGAGAACCGGCCTCTGTTTGAAAAGAGGGTGCCTGAGAAAACAGCAACTTCGTGCTCCGTTTGCAGCCTTTACGCGGTGTGCACGACTGCAATATTTCGCTGAGCAGTTCATAGCCGTGTCAGCTTTCCGCAGGATTTGTTTTTTCAACAAACCCAAGGGGTGCTTCATGACCCCTTTAAATGAGCCTTAACAGAAAGGACAGATTTTTATAGAGCCAAGCAAAATGATACATATTAACATATGCTGCTAGGCAGCTTCCACATCTTTTCAGAGGTAGTTGGCAGCCTCCTGTGAGATCACTCTTTCAAATAGTGCTTTTACTATCCCGAATTCTGTGTTCTCATAATGTTTTGAGTTATTGAGTTCACAAAAAAAAGGCAAACTCGGCCATTTTGCACTAATAGTTTGATTGCTCTCTTATGCTGATGCCTGATGAATGTATATGAAGATTTCCAAACATGGATTGGGGAGTATGTGCTTATGCCATGTTTAACATAATAAAATGTAAACAGCTAGTGAAGTGTATTAAGTTTGTCATTTAATTCTGCTGTATTTAATGTTGAAAAATGGCATTCTTTTATTGTTTTTACATGACGTGCCTCTTTTACATTTACCTTGTACTATACAGTAGACTCTCATTAAACAGAACCGGAAGGGACCAGGAAAATATATTGTGTTTAACAGGAGTTTCATTTACTGAGAGATGAACAGGGATGCAGAATTCAAGTACGAAACGAATCATATAATTAGACGTAGTTGTTCCATTTAAGCAGCAATTCCGTTTAAGAGGTTTTTGTTTACTGAGAGTCTAATGTATATGTAACCATCAGAAATCGGTTTATGCTTTAACTTCCTGTTGGACTTCAGGAAGACTATTTACTGCTAGGTTTCTTTGACATTAGCATTGAAAATACTTCTTCACTGATACATTTGCAGTGTCTAACAATTTCCTGCGAAACTTATATGTATGCATCCCCAAATCTGTGAATCTTGTGAAGTTTAGCATATATTTTGTGGGCAGTAGAAAAGGCCACTCCAGAATGTTTGTTATATATTTAAATTCAAGCAGCCTTTCAGTTTTTACAATGATTTAACAATGATCATAGGTCTGGCTATGTAGTGTTATTACTGAAGATGTATACTAATATTGTTTTTAAAAATATTTGTACACAGCTATGAAGATGAAGTGGCTGCACTAAATCTGAACTGTGTTCGGCCACGAGCCAAGAAGGTGATCCCCTTTGCAGATGTGAGCATTGGTGATCGACTCATGATTAATTTCAACGTTGAAGAGCCATCCAAACTGGGTTTTTGGTATGACTGCCTGGTGACCTCAAAGAAGTCAACTCGCACCCAGAAAGAGCTGTGGGCCACCATATTTATTGGGTGAGTGATGTCCCATTTATGAGTTTTTCTTATCCTCTTATAAGTGTAGTAAGCCATGACAAGGTTATAGGACATTTCTTTTGTTGCTGGCAGTTACTTTTTATATAGGAGCAAGTTTTGTACTCACTCTTGCAGTGATTTTAAGAACATAGGTAGGAGGAACATGCTAACAGATTATTGTTCGTACTTTTTCGCTTTCATGTTTAGGACGTTTTGTTACTATTGTAATATTGTGAGCAATATGAGAAGGAACACGCAAGCGCGTAGTGAATAGCCTCAAACCCCTATTCGGCCGATACTTGCCTGACACTGTGAAATATAAAGTGGAAAGGGTGGCACTTTTTCACGAACTGCTGTCACTCCCACCATGTGCCTGTTTTTACGGTGCATCAAATGTATGGCACAAATTACAGGTTGATATTGTCTCGTCTGTTGTAGTACTCACACACTGCAAAGAGCAGTATCATTTTTTAAAAATCATATTTCGCGGTATCTTTATTTTATGTGTTAGATGCACTCGCAAGCACATGGACAAGCGGCGATATTTTGTGCGGAGCTACAGACAGCACACTGCCATGCTCTGCTTGGCATACCCACCTTACACTTGCAAGCTGCCAGGGATACACAGTTAGCTGCAGTTTTTTATCATCAATAGCAAGGCAGGCGTGCTGTCATTTAGCGGAAAGGCAGTGCCCATTCCACCTTGTTTCCGACAGCGGCTGCCGTTAATTGCCCTGTGTCGGGTTTGAGGCTATTTGCCATGCGCTCGCGTTTTCATGCCCATTCTGCTTGCAATAGTACATGCATTACAGTCAATATAAAGTACCAGCAAAGAGCAAACGTTGGACGGATGTATGAGCAGGTACGCAAAAGTAATTAGAATTTCCCGATGAAAAGCATAGACAATTTTTTTTAATTGAGTACACCTTTGTTTTTTCAAAAACAACTTTAATTGTTTTCATAATGTTCTTCATTAGTATTAACGGTGTACTGACCTAAAAATTTAGGTTTGGCGTTTTTTTTTGCTGCAGTATGTTGCTGGGGGCCTGTTAGTCATAACACGGCACATCGTTTGCTGCAGCATGCGACAGATGATTAATTGCAGTCTGTTTATTACCAACCTGTCTCACTTTCGGTTTGGGAGAGCTCTGAGAAGGCAAGCTGCCAGGTGCAACTAACGCGATCTAGTGTGTGAAATGGCATATAGAACTGTGACACACTTCTGAGCTGCCTACATTGTCTGCTGGCTTTCTTTCGCCTGCCTCGTGTGCTGTGCGATATCATTGTCGCCATCATTATCAACATCTGGTCGCAACGACTTTCTTGAGGCTTCCGCAATTTCCACACGATCACTGCGGGTATGGACCCGGGAGCAGCCACCAAATAGTAGCCTGCTGGTGCAAGCGTGGCAAAAGGGCAACAGTGACTATGATGTCATTATTACCAGCTCGGAAGGTGGGGGTCACCTACAGGTCACCTTTGATGATGTCAACATCGCGAGGTGCGACGTAGAGTGCTGGATTGTGCATTCAAACTTCGAAATTCATATAAATTACGTTCCAAACTATAGTCACTGTTGAGGTTTGGTAGATGATACTATACGCATGTTTACCAGAATCAATCCTGCAGGCTATTTTGGCTACGAAATTTTGTGTTCGTATCTCTTTAATGCAATTGTTCAAATGTTCATTCCATTCTTGGGAACACTTTGAAAATACAGTCTCGTTGATACATGTTAGCACTGCTGTGACATTGCGTTTGACTTCGTGAACATCAGAAAAATGCTTTCCTTTCAAGTTCCTTTTCATCCAAAGGAACAGGAGGAAGCCCATGGGTGCCAAGTCTGGCGAATAGGGCATGTGGATCAAGGTGATCGTCTGCAGTGAGGCCACAAACTGGCGAACACAGTCAGGTGTATGGAAGTACTATTGTGATGATACAGGAACCAATCACCAGAATTCCACAAGGCCGAACGTTTCACCCACACTTCTGCACAGCGATTTCAATATCTTCAAACAGAATTGCTGGTTGATCGTCCGGCTTTGGGGGATGAATTTTGAGTGTACGGTCTCTTTGATGTCAAAAATACAGATTAAGATCGTCTTCAAATTCTATTGAACTTGACGAGCTTTTTTGGATGAGGCAAGTCAGGTGGTTTTCATTGACTTGACTGTTTACTTTCTGGATCGAGCCCATGGCACCATGACTCATTGCCTTTGATGATTTTGTTGAAAAAACTCTGGATTGTCTCTGACTGCATCCTTCGTTGCTCAGCAGGCTTCCGTGTGATGATCGGTTTCTTCTTTGGGGAGAAGTCTGGGTAGAAGCTGAGCAGCCACTCGTAGCATTCTCAAATCTTCATGCAAAATGCGCTGAATGGAGCTCCACGGTAAACCAGATAAGCCTTCGAGTTGGTCTATTGTTCCGCATTCATCTTCCCTGATAAGATCATGGATATTGGGGATGTTGTCCTTGGTACATGCTGTTGAAGAACGACCAGAATGGGGCTGATCTTCAATAGTCATTACCCCCTCCCCCTCTTAAACAGAGCAATCAATTCGTACACTGGTGCTTTACTGAGCGCATGTTCTTTGTAAGCTGTTTGCATCATCTCAACGGTTTCTGTTGAGTTCTTGCCGAGTAAAAAAACAAAACTTCACAGTCGCACATTATTCGTGAGAATCTGGCATTTTTTAATGGTGCAAGTGCACTGCACTCGCAGAGAAATGCTAAAGAAACCATAGATGTCATTATCGGTTGACAGCACTTGGCACCACAGGAGAGGTCCTCCCACAGAACGCTAGCACCGCAATCTGAAGTTCACGATGTGCAGGAGTAGAATTCCGGTTATGTTTGGGTTCTTCTTAGAACTTTGCTGGCCTGCAATCTGGTTTGCCATATGTATGTTTCAGTCATGGCATGTTTTGCTTGATTTACTAAGCGAGGTTGAAATGAGATTGAAAAGCTTTCCCAAATGTGTTCCCTTGAAAAACCTCCATTGTACTTTTGCAGACTTTTGGCTTTAAAAGCTTACTGCTAAATTACACGAACATCATGACAGCAGGCACTAATAGAACATGCAGGGTGATGTGCACAATTTTCTTCATGCATTCCTGTGTTAAAGGAAGGCCTACAGGCTGCTTTTGTTGCTTTTGCACTCTCTGTTTTACTGCAGGGCATCGCAGACGCCTTTGGAAAACTGTCGTCTCATGTTCTGTGATGAACTTTTTGCCATTGAACCGCATCCGGCTATAAATGCTGCCGACCGTCAAAATTTCGAGCATTCCCCTGTTAAACGTAAGTATCGGAATAGCAAAGATGTCAGGTTTTGGCAAACACAAGGGATGAGTACATTCAGCTCATTAGTGCAGGCATGTTGCACTATGATTCTGGCTATTCACACCATTGCATACTGAATCCACACAAGCATATAGTAAGCCCAGTAAGGTTCTCATAAAAAAAAGCAATTGCATTTTCTCTATTCCAATGTGGTTGGCATTCCTGTGCAAATGGACTGGAGTGATAGAAGTGGTAAACCGGTTGCTTAATGGTTGCCGGGACATGGATAATGCATAGCAAATGAGTTCTGCTACTTGCTTTGCCACAGTAACTTCCTTGCTGGTATTGTGCCATGCGTGGACCAAGATGCTTCTTATCAAGATAAGATGAGAAAATAAGCAACCTTTCTTAGCTTTAAAGGCTTAGTATGACACACTAAACTAAAGTGTTGGTGCTAGTTTTACCTAAAATTGTAATAAGGCAGCTAATTTTGGCATTGTGCCAGTTTATTCTTTTTAGATATTGAGCATTCATCAAATAGGCACAGGGCATGCATATTTCGCTTATCATCTTGGAAAAAAGGATTTTGCACTTATCACTGTACTATCCTTTCCCAGCTTTCACAGAAAGACAGCATCTTTTTGTCATTTGTTCAGTGTAACACTAGGCATGATTACTTGCATAGTTTAGAGAGGAGAAAATAATTGATTTCATATTGGACACACTCACTGCTGCCAAGACGGCTTTAGCACCAAGTGTTTTTTTCATCATCTGCCTGCAGCTGCGTAAAGCAGCCATTCTGGAAAGGTTTGCCGCTTGTTCTAGAGATGTTGGCAACACAAGGCAACCCTTCTAGAAGAGCTGCCGCAGGCAGCGACAGCAGACAGCAGGTGGCTCACCAAAGTGATGTTCATTTGTTCATTGCTGAAGTCATGTTTTCAGCTCAGTTTGTAGTAATTGAGTCTAGAGGGAATTCACATTTACCTTTCTTATAGGTTGCATAATTATTGAAGAAAACTTGCATCTTCAGGACCACTCTTGTTTCACTGCAAACTTTCACTGCAAACCCATGTCTTGCTAATCTTTACACTGAGCTGTACTCCGGTGTCTTAGCTAAGGTCTGTCGGCTTGGCTCTTTGAGCACCTTATATGACTCTAGTATTGCTCTTTGTCTCAGAGAAGTGTACACATTTATTTATTTATTTATTTATTTATTTATTTATTTATTTATTTATTTATTTATTTATTTATTTATTTTCAATACTGTCGACCCCAGTCATGGAGTCATTACAGAGGGCATATTATACATTGTATTCATTCATAACGAGCAAACAATAACATTCCAAGTAACGTACGGGTTCACTTACACTACTGGTAAACAACAACGAAATACAAGGAACAATGAATTTTCTATACTGAAAAACAAGGCGATATTCGTACCAAAAATTTGTTATACACTGTTATAGAAATATATAGGTATGTAAATATATATATATATATAGGTATACACATTATTGTTACAGTGCACAACAAAACAACCAGACTGAAAGGCGAAGAACGACACACACAACAAGCGCTGACTCGCAACTGAACAGTTTATTGAATCTTACACATGAATATAAGCAACATGTGGGTACACGTGAGAGGGATTTCCGCTGCTGTCTTGTCTACGTAAGATCACATCATGGAAAAATTTGTCAGTGAAAATCAAACTCCTTGTGAAACAAATCAACTGAAGCTTGGCTGGCACAGTTTTCTTTGTCTTAACAATATGATAAGCCCCTATCACCTCGCTGTTAGTCTGATGCAAATGCTTATAAAATATCTTAGGGCTTTTGAAAACTGGGGAACACCCACACGACTGACAATGCATAGCAAGATTAGCGGTAGCCACATCCTTCAAAGAAGCATTGCTTTCTTCCAGTCTAGTATTAATGCAACGTCCCTTTTGTCCAATACATATGTTACCACACAGCAAAGGAATTCCGTAAACGACATTACATTCACTTGGCACATACTTTTGAGACTTTTGCTCGTGCTTGATTTCACATGTGTTCTTGTATCGAGAGTCCTGGTTAACAATAGGACACATCCTGCTAAGCTTATTTTTGGCAGAAAACACAACGTTGACACCAAACCGATTCCCAACGTTCTTGACCCCATGGGCCAACTTGTGCTTGTATGAAATGACCACATACTTGGGGGATGAATTCTGAGTGTACAGTCTCTTTGATGTCAAAAATACAGATTTGTCAGTTTCAGTTGATCTGCTGTCTCACTGGTTCCTTTCTTGACTTGACACGACTTTTTGCACACCGATGAAGCAACGGGAACAGAGAATCATACTTGAATTGAAAAGCTTTCTTTAACCTGGTGGGAATAAGATTTCTTCAGTGCTGATCCTAGCGTCGATGCAGCAATACCTTGCTCCACTAACTTGGAATGTCCAGACTTAAGATTCACGAGCAGTTTTGTAGACCTCGGGTTATAAGACCAGCACATATTATACCTCTGAAACTCGAGCTTTAGTCCAGAAACGGAATTTCGTTGTCTCAGGGCAGTTCTTCGGTGAATTATAATCCCCTGCCTTTATGAAATGCGCCTTTGGTAATGCTATCAGATCTCTCTGATTTTGGCAGCAAAATTAAATACTAATCATTGACGAATTGGAACACGCCCTTCACTCTAGTCACCAGTCTATCTGGAAGTGCCGTATCGACTTTTCTGATGAAAATGTCACTTAATATAAGGGCCACTCTGGACCCTATACAGAGTCGTTTGTGTGTGTCATTCTTCGCCTTTTAGTCTGGTTGTTTTGTTGTGGTGCACTGTTACACTGAAGTATGAACTGATACCAACTTGCCCAAACTGCCGTCTTATTGTACACGAGTAGTGTATCTCTGGATGCTTCTCGCTTGTGTTCACTTGTGAGCAACCACACTGCCGCATTTTAAATGTGCAGTACACTTGTGAGGCCTTTTCAAGCATTGCAAGTTACTCACCTTGGCACATTGTGGTTTCTGCACTTTCTTCATTAGAGTGCAACTCCACGTTATTTGTTACCATAGTAGCGGTGCCATCAGCACACTGACTAGAACAGAACACCATGTTGTGCTAACTTCCTCTACGTAGGTGTTTCGAGCTCTTACAAGGGTTTAGCGAGGGGTTACTTAAGTGGTTGAGAGAAACGGAGACAGAAGACCACGCAAAGTGACCATGCAAAGTTAGAGTTGAGGGCATGTACTACTTTTTCTTGTATTTTGTAGCTTCTCAGATGAATGACTTTGGACTGTGTACACCTATCACTGCTGTTCTTGTTGCATTTCTTTTTTCTGTAACAATCAGTCTCGCTTTCTGCAGCAACAAAAAAAGGTGTTTGAGGGCCTCTCTACATGGGGAATTTGCATATTCACATTTATGATTCTGGTGCATATGTGGCAAGGCAACAGCAGTAATAATTGCCCAGCTAATAAACATGTCATTTATCGTATAGTTTTGCTTGTAGAACTCTGTTTATTCTGCTGTGTTGTCCAGGTCGACGGCAACCTGAATGCACACACTGTGGCGACCGACCAGAACGCCGCTGCCGCCACTGTGCGTGCTGTCGATGTGGAAGTAAAAAAGAGCCTGAGCGGCAGTTACTTTGTGATGAATGTGACCGAGCTTTTCACTTGGGCTGCCTGGAGCCTCCTTTAGAAGAACTGCCTGAGGAAGAACACTGGTATGTAATGAAAGGGAGATGCCATCTGGATTTACAGCTTGCTTCCACTGCTTTTTTGTCTACTGAATGTTGTCTTTTCTAACTAATGTAGGAGCACATGAAGGTTTGAATACAGTTAAGCCCACTTATGGTGAACTATCGAGCGTTTATATTCAGTGGGGATGGCTTGAACAGAAAGCCAAGCAGGAAAGTATGTATTTAAAAGGTGCTGATGATAAAAAATTTTATTATTTCATGCATGCTAATAATTGCTTAAGCCAGTTGGAGAATAGAAGTAATAGCAGTATAATAATAATCATGTTTTATTTTTATAAAAGTCGCGGTTACAACATATGGCCTGCTGGAATACAAATATGTTTTGAAGACTAGCACCTGACAGGTTAACTGGAATACTATTCCAGTTAACCAGAACAGGTTCACCGAAATGTTTTAAGAGAAAATGCATGCACATAGTGTACAGACTTTTTATACCTGTTGCTTACAGTCATTTTTATAGTATTTTGATGCCATCCTAAAGAAATTTACAATTGCACTGATTGAAAGATTTTTACTCAATAGAAAAGCAATACAGTTAAATAACAAAGTTGGCCCCGCCACGGTGGTCTAGTGGTTATGGCGCTCGACTGCTGACCCGAAGGTCGCGGGATCGAATGCCGGCCGCGGCGGCTGCATTTTCGATGGAGGCGAAAATGCTTGAGGCACGTGTACTTAGATTTAGGCGCACGTTAAAGAACCCCAGGTGGTCGAAATTTCCGGAGCCTTCCACTACGGCATCTCTCATAATCATATTGTGGTTTTGGGACGTTAAACCCCAGATATTATTATTATTATTATTATTATTATTATTATTATTATTATTAAATAACAAAGTTGGTAAAATTGGTAATTTACTTTGTTGCTGTGAAACATCGTTAATGTGTACCTGCAGCGAACGCGGCATAACTATGCACTAAACAGTAGTATGCACCACCAAGTACAAATTTGCATCTCGTGATGTGCGCCAATGCCGCCAACAAAGAAGTAAATACAGTGCCACAGCAAATATTGCCTAAAGTATTCACCACAATGCCTTTTCTTTTTGCCAAAGTGTGGAAAATATTCTGGCAGTCATGTACGACTGTCTGATAGCACGCGGTGGCAACGTCAAGGGGCATTTCGAAACTGTTGCAAAGTCTGGGACAGTACGGTCGCATTTGCTGTGGGAGTTTTCTTCACACCCACTCCGCTCCAGATGTGGCAAGTAGGTTGTTGGTTTAACGCGGCAATGACGAGCTTCCTGCGAGCAATGCACACTCCACGATGCTCTAGCAGTCCTTACACCTTAACATTGTGTCTAACAATACACCTTACACCTTAATATGGTGTCTAACAAAGAAAGACGAACCCTTAAAAATTATCTTCTTTCCATCATTCATAGCGAGAGTCTCGTTCTGGCAGACTTCATTCCTTCAGGTACTAGTATGCGAGGGATTATTGGTCAGCTGCCAGCTCGTAAAAACTTCACGTGCTATGGGATGCCAACAGGCAAAAAAAGAGTGTTCCACACTTGCCACCATGGCTCTGATCGGCGCTGACTAACATTCTTAGGTTTAAATGCACATATGTACCCATAAAGTGGTCGGGAGGATGACCACCGCTGTAGCTCAGTGGTAGAGCATCGGACGTGTTATTCGAAGGTCGCAGGTTCGGTCCCTGCTGGCGGCAAATTATCTTTTCGTCCACTTTACTTTCTTCACATTTATATCCTAATTACTACAAAGAACATCCCCTATACTTTCCTTGGCATTATTGTGTGTTAGTTCTCATTAATATTGTGTCTAACAAAGAAAAACGAGCCCTTAAAAGTCATCTTCTTTCCTTCATTCTAGCAGTCCTTGCAGTGGACGGAAGCGCGTTTGGGTTGTCGCCTAATATATAAGCATGCAGCATGGTTACAAGAATGCTACGCTTGCTCCAAATTAGCCACTCCAAATTAGGTGCTGACACAAGGTGTGCAGAGGTCTGTGTGGACCAAGGAACCATACTGTGTAGAGTATGTGATATGTGTGCCCCCATAATTGACACTGCATTTGCCACTTATCACTTCTTAAATCTGGTAGCACACATTTGAAAACCATGGCCAGCTACATTAACTGCTGCCAAAATGGATGCTACTCAGCTCATGACAGTAGGTGTGCAAACACGGCTACCAGAGAGAAGTCAGGACATTAGAAGTCATCAGAAATCAGGAATATGCATTGGTTCTAAGGTTGCTCCAATTCTTAGTGATTTATACCTTAGATTACAAATGTTCAGAGGACGCCCTAGGTAATTGTATTATTAAGGCTTTTCGTTACGTGGACGATTACTTGATTTTTTGTAGTTGTGATGACTTTGGATTCATGGTTACCTCTTTGAGCAAACAATATGAATTAAATGGAGGAAGTCTGAACTTTACTAAACAATTGCCTCAGAATGATAGAATACAATTTCTAGACATTTCCCTAACGTTTAAGAAAAACCAGATGTGCTGGCGGTATTCCCTTAGTCTTCAAAACCTTTGTTAAACTTCTCGTCGAAGCATTCTAATGTTGTAAAAAAGCGGTATAGCCATGTCATGCTTTAAGTCTTCTCTCATGTGAGCACAAAAGGAGTGCCAGATTTAACGCACAGTTGCACGTCTTTTGAATGTAGATTATCCTCGCGTTGCAGTCCAGGGGTGGAAGTGCTGCGCCATTTGCGCCTCGCTGCGCCACTCCGCTTCTACTGCGCCATCCTGCTCCAAAACGCAATATTGCGCCGAAACTGCTCCCAAGCGGTCTTTGGTGCACGGCCTCCGCGATGGGCTCTGGTGCTCTGCCTGAACCGATCACTGAGGCTACGCTTGATGCCTTCATGTGCCGCTGTCACCCGTGTCATGGCGCGCCTATGCGAGCTTATATCATCATCACATCACATGGCGTGCTCTCGTGACGTTGTCGAAGGCACAAAAAAGCTAGCGAGCCTGTACAGGAGCTAGCTACAAGAAAGCAACGTTTTTAGTAGAAAGTGAGTTGTGCGGCCATATTTCGATGGCGCCGGTGGCAACGGAGTTTTCTGGCGCGAGGCGGTTGCTGTCATCGCGGCCTGGGATTGCGAACATGAATAAAAGTGTGTTGACGCTTCATAATGTCGAAAAGGTTCTGTTTACTGCGAATATTTAATTCGATGTGAGGCCATGAGGATAGTGCGAGCAGCTGCCGCGGACGGTAAACGCGCGACCATTATTTAGAAACTTTGCATTAAGGAAACTGCTGTATAGCTGAGTGTTTAAGATGGATTTTGTGTCATAAGTCTGCGTGAGAAAGAAAAATTTGTTTTATCCGTTTGCGGTCAATAAAGCCACTACCAACTGCGAAACCACTCACAATGCTTCGGTTTGTGTAAGTCGGTTGGACCATTTCCGAAACTCATTTTCTTTAGTGAGACCGTGCCATGTGGAGAATTTTTTGCATTGCACACAAGCACTTAGACGTTATAAATGCAGCATGTAAACGCGCTTGTGCAACGACGAGCCTCGCCAGTGCGATCGGTCGCGTTGTTCGATTTTTGCTCGTCAGAACCTGCGCTCGGCTCGTGGTTGAGTACGCTGTAGCTCGTACCATCCGCTCACCTCCGTTGCTGTGTGTGGTTTGGTACATGAGGTGGCGAGTGAAGAAATATACAAAAAAGAATAAGATAGACACTTGGAACGCTTATTACTCAGACGAATGTGAGGTAGTACGAAAACAGAACCACGCGATACAAATTGTGCGCTTGCGACATCCAGTATCATCGCACCTCATGTACCATATTTGCGTGCATGTAACCGACACCAATAATTGACAAATCTTGGTAGGGAACTTGAAGGGAAAAGGTGTAACCGCATGGCGCAGTTTTTAGCGCGATTTACGCGCGTTTGGAGGGACGCGCGTGTTTTTTGACGAACGCCTTCGCGAAATCGCGCTGTTGCGTTCCGAATGGCATGATTTCATGCGCGACTCACGTGTGGTCGGAGAGTCGCGCGCATCATTTTGACGAACGCCATCTTAAAATCGTGCCGCCGCGTCTTCCTACTCGGAAACGCCTCGCGCGGCGCGTCGCTCGCTCGTCCGACAAGCGGAGCTTCTCATATTCTTATGAGATAGCAAGATGAAAGCATTTCTTTTAGCTGGGTTGGTGAAGCATTGAAAAGGTGCTGCTAAGTGGTGTTCCCTAGTTGTCTTATCAAGAATGAGGAAATGCAGAGGCCGAATTGTACTTATTTACATGATTTGGTGCAGCCGATGTGGTGTCGACAACACTTTACACGTGAAGGCAAAGACACTATTTCAGATGTTTGATGTTCGTATCGGCTTCCTGCGGCAGCAAATGCTGCGCGTCGGCAGAGATTTTCGTACAGTAGCGCTTCGTTTACGTGTGCACACGCATCGGGGAAAGCCGGACGAGTTGTCCGCTCTTCCGCCACAGCGCCTTTGTATTCCACGTCATCGTTTTCAAACGCTCCATGCGAGAGAGCCATAATTTATTCCGCACTTTGCTGGTATTAGGCACTTTTAGCTGTTGTGTTTCCGATCTGCTTCGGTCAGACCTGCGTATGCTAGCGATTTACACACAAATGCATAGAAGGAACTGCAGTGCGCATGACACAATTTACATACAAACGCGTAGAAGGAACTATAGTGCGCATGCACACAATTGTGCAAGCAGTGGAACGTAGAACGCATCTCTCGCTCCTCTTATGAAGTCAGCTGAGCGGAGCGTGAAGGTGCGTCAACTCGGTTTCGCCATCGTTTTGCAGCCAAGCTGACCGCGTCTTGGCAAGACGCACTCGTCAAAAACGCGAAATCTATGCAGTTCCCTGCACTCTTGTCTCAGACAAGTGTTCAATATGCAGACCCAAAACGCTGCTGTAACGCTCACAAGAGCAGGGCTGTAACAAAGGGGGTGTTGAGGGGGTTCCGACACCCCCTGAAATTTTTTATGCTTTAAGTTATCGGGTGACACTAAAATACGCATGGAATTTTAAGGCCTTTATACAGCCACTTGCCACAATCATTGTTCGCACTTCTTGCGCCATTAAACACCAGATACCATCATGCTCTCTTTTGGGATGCTACATCTGCACGAAGATGAGCGTAAACGACGCTCAGCTAAAAGCATCTATATACCAGAGCACGCCTGTCTCGCACCCAGGCTGCTGGCGAGCCGAGCGGGTACTCTCGCACCCAGATGTTGGGCTGCCAAGGCACGCATGGGTTGCACCAAGTAAACAAGGCAACCTGCAGCTCTGAAGCTTTAAAGTACGAAAAAATACCCGTTCACGCCGCTTCCGCTATAAGAGCTCGTCTGGGCACTACTGCGTCGTCCTTGGATGCCAAAACAAGCAGCGCAACAGGAGGATATTACTTCACGCTGTCTGCGACAATTGCGACGTTCCTCGGGAATCGTGCCGGTGCGGTGTTTTCAGCTTCGCCGTGAGTGGATAATTGTAATTCAAACAGAAAAACTAGGAGCCGAGTGAAAATGCGTGAGTAAGTATACTATATAAAGTTGAGTGTATTCTAGTGTGATGCCCACCTATTGCATTTTACGAACCTAATTTGCTTGACATGCAGCTGGGTTGAAGGCAGACGCAAGCTTTGTGTGGGGGTGCACTTAGTGCCTGCTACCTTTCAGCGCCTCCTGTGACGAAAATGTAGTGCAAAGTAGTGCTTTCAAGCACAAGCAAGCAGCGTGCTTTGCCACTTTCAACATAGTATTAAGCTTTAGTGCTTTTGATGGCATGCACGCCTTCAAGATTACAAGCTTTCATCTTCAAACGGTGATAAATGGTATGGTGTTCCTGGACAGCTGGCGAGAACTTCGTGCCTTCATTCCATTGTTTGATGTCCTCAAATTTATTTGGACAAAAGGCATCCAGCTGCAGAGAATACATATATTGGCACGTAAGTAAACTATCCTCGTGCCAATTTCCTTTACGTCGCAGATGCAGGTGTGGTGCTATAGCTCAAACAGTAAAATTTTTAGCATATTTACAGAGCACACATTTATAATAGACGGCGGGATTACGCCCATTTCAATATCGGCTTAACTAAGAGTGACACAGTTTTGCATCACTGTTACGGGATTAAAATCGCACAGGTAGCTTCCAAAAGGGATCGATGAAAGATACTGCAGGTGATATTCTCTGATAGCACGCTTTTATGAGCAAGACTCATTTTGTGAGTACGAGTGCTGGTGAAACAAAAATTACGTTCCATGCAACTACCCGCACAGCATACAGTAATCATTACAGAATACATGTTGAAATGATGAGTTTTCATAAAATTTTGTGCGCAACTTGTAATATGTGGCAAAAAAACATCGTTTAAGTCTTTCGCGAGCTGCACTGCAATTATGACTCGTGTACTACAGCGAGGACATTTTTCTGCAAATGTAACAGTGTACATACCTGATGAGGTTGCCGGATTCCGCAGCCTGCAAAGCACGTACTGTATACATTGTGGACTTGCATGAGCAAGGTGTTCTTGATGTTCCGATAAAAACTGCGAAAATGTACAGGCTGGAAAAAACTCCAAACACACTCTCTGACTGACTGAGTTTTGGATGTTTCGTGTTTGCTCTGTGTAGCGTGTGCTGGCATGGCAGCCTGGGAATGTTGTTTCGTCGCGTTTGCTATAGACGGTGCCAAGCGCGATGCAAATACGGCGTTACGCATAGAATTTGCTGTGTTCTGGTCTATTGGCAGCTCTCATCATGAGACGCAAAAAAATGGCAGTTGGCACTTAGTTAAACTGAGTTTGCAGCAGGTACAGAATATATTCACAAGAGCTTGGGTGCGCACCAAAGTACCTGATAAGTGTGCTGGGCGGCACTGAAGCTATTTCGTACGTGGCTGTGGCGATCTGACTGCTTGAGTGGAATAAGAAAGCATCCATTCGTTTCTTCGGACTGCCTGATTTTTCAGACAATTTCGTGGTCCCTAGGGAGTCCTAAAAATCGAACATTCACTGTATTTATCTTCCGGAAGTTTGAATACTTTGTGAATAGTCAAACTCCGGTGCAAATCAAATCGAATAGCAAACACTATTAGAAAAATATTCGAAAGTTTGAATGTTGGTACACCCCCACAAAATAATTTAATGAGTGTCTCATGAGAGCATATGCTTTCGCCTGTGCTCTCCTTAGCGTTAGCTAAAGGGTCTGTCAATTTTTTAAATGTGCAATGCACTGTTCTTTGGTCATAGACGCTAGCAGTGATAGTAGTCTCTTTAGCATTCTGAGTTACCTCTTATATGTTAAATGGAGAAGTCAATGTCTTTTGATCATAAAAGTTGACTGAAATGTCTGCTGATTCAGCTTTTCTCAACTGACAGCTTATGTTTTTTAGCATCCATTTGTACAGAATGCAAGGCATTAAGTGCAAAGGCTATTAAATTCTTTGGCAGCCACACAGCACTGCAATACAATTCCCTCACTGCTTCATTGTATACCCTGTGTCAAGTGCAAGCATGTTTTATGCGAAGAGGCTTCATTGTATAAAAATTGTGGTTCGACAATGCTTCACTAAATCGAAAGAAAATAAAATAATGCATTAGCCTTCAATGAAAATGCTCTCCAAAATAAAAATAACTAAAAAAATTTCTTGAGTCTAATTTTGTTAATCTGGCATTTGATTGTTTTCTGTTGGAATTGCGTGAGACTAGAGCTCTGCATGTTTCCCAGGTTTTGCCCAGACTGCAAGCACGATCCATCAGAGGTTGTTCAGCCTGGGGAAGCATTGAAGGAGTCCCGGCGCAAATCCCGGCTGCCGTCGGTGGTTGGTGAAGGCAAACGTGACTGGGGTCGTGGCATGGCCTGTGTGGGACGCACGCGTGAGTGCACCTTGGTGCCAGCCAACCACTTTGGGCCTCTTCCTAATGTGCCTGTTGGTTCCATGTGGAAATTCCGGCTTCAGGTGAGTTGTGTAACTAGGGACGTTCTCACAGTGCATCTTGTAGTGTTTTTTTTTTTCTTAGAATGACACACTTCTTTATTTTCAACGTCATATTGAGTCTGGGTGCAATTACTGGTCTCACTGATGTTATACCTATGCTGGAGGTTTGATGGGACATTTGGTAAGCTTTAAAAAGTATATCTTGGGCAGATAAGGTTGCTGATTGCTGTCAGTTGTATTAATTAAGCAAGTAAAGGCTTCGTCCTGCCAGCTATGACCTTTTCCTTCCTCTTCATCATCCTATGTCCCTTATAGGATAGGATGCACACCAAGGACAACACAAACAAGCCTTTTCAGGTTCTTGGTGTTGAAATCTTCAGTGCATTCACGATGAAGGAGAATGGCTAGCACAAAGGTGATAGTAAAAGCAGCAGTCAAACTTATGTTAAAGCCAAAGTATTTATTTTATGTGCTTGGTAATGCTTATTAGAGGAAAAATCACTGATGCAGTTTTTTGGATCTGTTGCAAAAGTCCAAGTGAGTGCTCCTACCCATGCTACATTTTTAGCTAATGTATACAGCACTATTTCAAATTTGTGCAAACTACCCAGGAAGCACCCCCCTCCCCCTCTTCCATTGCCCCTCATCCTCACTCACACTCACAAAATCTTCCACAGTGTTTAATACATTGCACGTATATCACATTGAGGCAAAACAAAACTACTGCTCACTGCAGTCACTGTGGGTGATGCTATTGTTGCGATCGGGGATGGAGGCCTCATGGTTCTGAAGGCACTCGACCACCGTGCACTTAGTCGAAACCTCCACCGCTGCGTATAAAACAAAAATTGATGATACTACCATGGTTGGTGACTACTAGTAGAGAGTCATAAAGACATGCAAGCAATGTTTACTGAGCCAAATGAAACTGCTGTTTTCCATGGAGGCTGCAGAGCGTGAAAAATGTTTCGTTAGCACGACAACTGAACCTTGCCCCTTGCCATAATGAACCTGACTCTGGCAGCATGTTATGAAAACCCGAACGAGAAACTATGCCTTGTAGGATATTTGTTGCAAGCGAGTATACTGCACATGAGAAGGCAGTGAATGCAACAAACACACTTATCTCTCAGTGAAATCTTGTATTTTCGAGCAGCCCCAGAAAGGTGTTAGGAAAAGTGGCAGCCCAGACTGAATTATTATATAATTTACCGTATAACCTCGATTAAGGGCCGCATGAGAGTACTGCCTGCAACCCCCTTTTTTTGGGGGGGACTACCGTATTTACTAGAATGTAACGTGAGTTTTTTTTTTCAAAATCTCTCTGAAGTGATTTGGGGGTCTGCGTTATAATCGAAGCGCCTCAAATCGTGCCTTGGCGGTGCCACCCCACTGGTTCCTTAAAATGGCTACGACAAACCTAGCGATCTTTGAACCTTGTGCTGGCAACATATTCACGCTGGCAACATCGAATCCAATCCAATCCAATCCTATTGTTCGCGACGTGTTTTGCGGGCGGTTCTCCTGTTCATTTCCTTTGTGCTTCCGCGACTTCGGCTCGAGCAAATGGCAGCGCGACGAGTTCAGTACGATGCCCGCTTTAAGAGAAGTGCAATACTGATGGCTGAGGAAATAGGGAACTCAGCCCCGGCTCGACGGCTAGATGTGGCGGAATCTACTATCCGTGGGTGGAGGCTCCAGCGTGAAGCGCTCTTCAAGAGTGAGCCCGCTCAAAAAGGCTTCCGTGGACCTCGTTGTGGCCATCACACAGAACTCGAAAAAAAAGTGGCGGAGTTTGTGATCGAGCAGCGAAATCGCCTATTGGGGGTCAACGTTGAGCTGATTCAGTGGAAAGCCCGAGACGTAGCTCGAGAGATGGGGATCCCGCGGGAGAACTTTAAGGCTTCACGTGGATGGGCACAAAAGTTCATGCGAAGAAATGGATTTTCCCTCCGGCGAACAACGTCGATAAGGCAGAAGCTACCAGCAGATTGCGAAGCGAAGCTAGTGGAGTTTCAGCGCTATGTGCTCGACCTGCGCCGCTCATCACAAATGCCGTTGGGGCACACTGGCAACGCGGACCAGACTCCCGTTTTCTTGGACATATGTCAAGGACTGTCAGCGAAACAGGTGCCCCCCAAGTTCGCATAAGGACGATGATGGCGATAAAAGCGACGAATGAACAAAACTCACTTTATATTTAGAAACTGGGATGTCTTTGCCACTACCATGTGCAGCGAATAAAGGTACTTTTTTCCCCCCCGCTTTACTTGCGTTACATTCGTGTTTCTCTTTTTTTTTTTTTTTCGGCACTGAAAAGTCACTCCTCGCGTTACAATCGAGTAAATACGGTAAATTGAGAGAAAAGTTATTCAGGTAATAGCTGCACCTGTATTTTCAAAGTGCCCGCCTATTGCAGCCACACCGGCATGTTTGTGCTACAACCCGCAACCTCAAGCACAAAGCATTTTTATTTGCGATAGAAATTATATGGATGCTGCAGGTGCATTTTTGCCGTGCCGTCATGTTCCGTATAAAGCCTAAATTGATAACATCACTCCGCGTATTGTATGTTTTATGTGTGAATGAAAGCATGCCAGCGCTGCTGAAGATCGTGGCTCTGGCGGAGATGAAACGTGCCGCACAAAAAGCGCGTGGTGGGTTGCCAGAGGGGGGCTGCGTGCCTCTAGCAAAAAATGCTTACTTTGACCAGCCAGGCATGGTCACCAGTGGTCACACACGCATTATCTGCAGGGGATCAGCCAATGGGGAAGCCATGTTCAGCACGAAGATCACTTTGCTCGCAGCAGCCGCCGCGTTTCCTTGCGCCAGTGTTATGTTTTAGCTATGCGAGGTCTTATGCTAAAGGAGTGAACTGGTAGCCTTACTTCGTATAACATTTCAATTTGTTGCTATCACATTCATTGTGTCACGTCGCTGCCGAGATACTACTACAAGGAAGCCGGTTAACGAAACAAGAACGACGATTTATTGAGCAGCTTGCTTTTATACTAAACGCATGTGACGTTGCAGTGACGTGCATTGATAAGACTGCATACCGCTGACGCATCACATTGCTTCACCCTTGTGGTGAAACTGACTTTTTTTGAACACCTGCTGTGCTATAACTTCTTAATCTAGTCGCTATGATCATTGACTGCGTTAACTCCCCTGCCTGGCAGGTGATTTTTATGGGCAATATTTTTGTGAGATTATCACTGGATATGTCAGAGTCTCCGAGCAATACCGTTACCGACCCAGTGTATCACTTTTGGCACAGTGCGAGACCGCCGTGGCCAGTAGACAGCCAAATGCCTCGCAAAAGTACCTCCAAAAGCGATCATCTTGCTTCACCTCCACAAGAAGCAAAAGCAATGCGATTAGGAATCGGGCTTAGGCTGGATCTGACCACAAGAAGTGTGAAAACACCTCTAATGATGATGAGCCCACTCCAATGCAGTGCAACCCTATGTGTGAAAGCTCTAGGCAAGAGACACAGCTCTCAAAGGCCTACCTAACTTTTGGTAATAATTTGTAAAGTACTTCATGTGTGCCACATTCTAATTTCAATACAGATATTGGAGGCAATGCTTTTGCTCGCGAGAACCTAAACAATGTCGTTGGTGTTGTGTGCCAAGTTCTGGATGAGATAATTATGCGGGGAAGAAAAAAAAATGTCTAATTTTGATGACAAAATTTAGGGGTGTGATTATGATGTGATGAAATACAGTAAAACATCGTCAATTCAAAGTCGCATTACCTGTTATCACCCACCGTTCTCGACAATAGCATGCGTTGCAGGATGATCGAGTGAAGTGGTTGCCACCATCTCATTTGTAATTGTTAGAAGCCGTTTGATAAGTGCAGGACATCAAGCGTGCTGTTGACTGCAAAGAGGATGACATTTTGTTCTTCATAGCGATAAAGTGCTGCCGAAGAGTGATGGTGACGGACATTATGTATGTGAAGTGTCAGTCCGTAAAGATGCAGTTCTCTGATTTAGTCTGTTTCTTACTGCCAGAATAAGTGATATAGCTGTTTTTCGTGCTAAAAAATCAGTTGCACGTTCAATGTTTATGTATTTTAGGCGCTGTGATGTCATTTTGAAGTTAATTTCTACTGTGTAACCATAAAACGTGGGTGCTTGTTCAATTAGGGAATGCGTTACAATCAGGCCAAATACTGCCAGATGAGTCAGTGTTTTTTTTTACCTGCCTCCTGTATAATTAGACAAATTTTTTCGGTCCCTTCTGGGTTGAAATAGCGGAAGTTCACTGTAGTTGTAGATGCTTGTTGCGATATGATTGTCGCTAATAAGTCACTCCGTACTCATGCTTTTGTTGGTGACCGCCATCATGTCTCCATGAATTTTGAGTGCTTATTCCTATAGGCATTGTGCCGAACTCATTATCATTGCTTGGCCATCCTGGGCAACCGAAAGGGACAGTGTGTTGTCAACCACACTGCATTTGAGTGGTGCAGTTTATGCTACAAAAATCGATAGCACTATGTGCTCCATTCGTTTGCTCAACGGTGCCTTTTTCTGCCCATTGGCAATTTTTCTATAGAAAAGATCGTCTGAAAAAGATAGATTCTTTCTCTACCTTTGTTACCAATCTTTTATTTGACATGAAGGAACCAGCTGCATCTATGCAATTTGCTAGTATTTTGTTAAATTAAAACCGCAGCACAATGTTACTTTAACTCATGAAAGAAATGCATTGTTTTCAATGAAGCTGAGATTGGGAAATGAGAAAATAGTTTTTGGCATCATGGATTTCATTAAATAAAGGTTCTTTGCATTTAGGTTTGACTGTATGTTGCAATCTTTGAGTTTGATATATTCATGTTTGGCGGTGTCAGTGTGTAAAATGTGGGGAAGCACTGTGGAGGTGGAGGAACAGGTGTAAAGGCAATGCCCGTGGAAGACGCAGACTTTTCTGCCATGGAAGCAGCAGCTGGAAAATGAATAGAAGTATCAGCAGGGCTTTCCGCTTGTTGAACCTGTGTTGTTTACCCTCAGCGACAAATGTGTCATGACAAGGGCATGAGTGGCAAAATAGTTAGCGAGGCACCAGCGACTATCAGATTATGATGGCCACATCGTTGCTGCGTAAAAGTTTGTACAGCTGTCTGTAACGATAACTGGATCAGAAAAGCCAATGCCGCTGGCTACTGTTCTGCCATAAAGGGATGTTGATGACGATGGTCAACACAACAGGTGTTCTGATGATGATTTGTTCGTTTTGTGAGCAACAATCTGTGGGAAGCTACTGTCTGCCATTCAGAAAGAACTATTCATTGGTTTATGCCTGCAGGTGTCAGAATCGGGCTGCCATCGGCCACCAGTTGGAGGAATACATGGCAGGGAGTCAGATGGGGCCTACTCTATCGTTCTTTCAGGAGGTTATGAGGATGACCAGGTAATTTTTTTATTACTTTCTTCATTATTCGGTATATTGGGCTCATACTCACAAACCAACCTTCTACTTATCTCTTGACCTCCTTACCGTTTTTTAGCCTTTAAAGGGGCCGTGAACCACCCCTCGGACTTGCCGAAAAAACACATCCTGCGGAAAGCAGACAATGCTATCAACAGCTCAGCCAAATCTTGCAATCATGAGTGGCAAGGAGAGTTTACAAGCGAGTGCAAAGTTGTCATTATCTTAGGCTCCCTTTTTTCATTCAGAGGCCTGTGCTCACTCTCTTTGCAGCTGCCGGTGCCTGCTGTTTGATGTCAAACAGGAGATAGCATGTTATTGGCTAATAGACGACATAAATCAAGAGCGGCATTTGGAGCAGATTCGCTTCTTGCCACGGGGTGCCACCACATGCCAGTGCTGCACTCCATAGTCTGCTAACCTTACACAGTAGCCACACTCACACACTTGGGAATCACAACGGGAAAGAGTGATTGTGTTTCATCATGCACATTCAAAACCATGACGCACGCTGACGTAACTTCTTTCCCGCGTACCCTTCCTCGATGTGTAGTTTCTAGTGCACTCGTCGAGACGAAAGATTAGAAAAAGCGCTTAAAGCGTGCAACAAATCCCTGTAACTCCGCTCGTTCTTAACGGATTTGATGAATTTTTGCGGCAATCGATTTGTGAGGCAGTAAAAATTCCAATACTACTAAGATCATTCGATGATTACTTGAAAAGTGGTTCAGGACCCCTTTAACATGTTCCATAAACAAATTAGGCCAATATTCTCAGGCCAGCCTTATATACTTGTAGAGGCAGCAGCATTGGTGTCGCATCTAAAACCACCGAGGTGCTCGCTCTTGCACGAGGCAGGTGCCACTCGCACGGGCCTGCGCACGCTAGCGTTCGAATCAGTGATAAAAAAAACCTCTGATCCCAGCGGTCGTGTCAGGCTCACTTGTGGTGTTGTGTTCTGGCGGTTTCAGTTTCGAAATGCCATGTGCGGATGCCAGAGGGCGCTACTCTGGTATCCTTATTCAACAGGCGACGTGTAAATAAATTCAGTATGTGTTGAGTGCTCCTTGAGTGCGGACGTTTGCTTCTTCTCTTCGGCGCTTCGCGCCAACCCGCGTGTTCGGGCTGGACTGCGTCCCCGCCGGCCGCATTCGTCACCGCCGGTCTTCTTCGCCGGGACCACCAGCCACGACACAGCATCGCTCTCTCGGTCATAGGACCGAGACTTCGCCGGTCTGCGAGGTCACCCCTCACCACATGTTTACCTATATATTGACCTCCTTGCGGCTTTTGTGTCCTTATCGGGCAGTAAGACACAAAAATGGTGAGGGGGTCATGAGTATAAGGTCGATCTGTGAATATCAGCCTTAGTGAAAGTGGTTCTAAAGGGAAACCTCTCATTCGTACTAAAAAAATATATATACATCTGAAGAAAACAACAAATGCTTAATATGCCAACATGCATGTTCTTTCCCTTTCTTTTTATTTTTTGCTGAAGACTAAATTTAGTTTAAAAAGGCTCAGTTCTCTCCAAAAAACTCGCAGAAGGGAGGGCCTCTCAACTTTCTGCGGCATTGCAGTGGTGCGAGACCCATCTTGATCCAAAGTAGACGTGCATTACTCTTGCACGCACTGGTTATTTTGATACCATTAAGCTGGTTAAAAATGTCATTTGTTTTCATTAGTGCTTCAGCTTTTGAGGTGTTACCATGGCATCTACAGTTGTATGTCAATGGGTAGCACTGGTAAAGTGCTTGCAGATAAACGCTGAAAGTGCTGCTTTTTGTATTTTATAGCAGGGTTCGGCAACCTGCGGTCCGCAAGGCACATGTGGCCTGCGGGGCAGTATTATGCGGCCCACGGCACAATGTGATAACCCCCCCACCTGCCCTCGTCACTTCTTATCTGAAGGCCGACATGGCAGTTTTGACCTCAAATGGTTTCTTCACTTGTAACCCATGTTTGTAAATTGCAACCTTGTGACATGCGTGCTGAAAATAAACATGATTTCTATTCCACTTTTGTACATTACTGTAAATTTGCCAAATGTTTTTCTTTTTTGCCTGCAAAGTGCCCCCTCCCCAATGATTTGCGGTCCGCCCCCCGCCATGTCGGCTTCATAACTTAGCCCTCCACCTCAAAAGGTCACCGACCCCTGTTTTATAGTATTACAATACCCTTTGGTAATGACGTAAAGGGGTTGCTATATTTGTGCCGTATGTTGCAACGTCTAATCTAGTTGTACTGTCTGAATTTTCCCACAGGACGATGGTGAGCAGTTCTTGTATACAGGCAGTGGTGGCCGTGACCTGTCTGGAAACAAGCGCACTGCAGAGCAGTCTTGTGACCAAAAGTTGACTCGCATGAACATGTAAGTTTTCTCTTATAGTATACAATTTCGTTTCCCTTAAGGGTGGGGGATGGGGGGGTTTACATAAGTGTTTTATTATTTTCACTAGGATGATGAAAACTTTTGTGATTATGTATTTTCATGTGCTGACACCAAATATGAACTCAGTTTTTATGTACACTGTGCCTGTAATTTTACATTTAGTTACAGTAGAACCCTGCAGATGCGTTTTTCAGATGACTGTATGATAAAATGTGGGAGCTGGGAAATGCAAGGGTGATGAAATGGGTAAAATTAAAAAACGATAGCCTTGGCAAAATGCACGCTGTTTTATTTTAGTCTTTTGCATAAAAAATTATCATGCAGTGTTGGCTGATGCATTTTTTCATAGCCACTCAGCACAAGGCGAGCAACTGCAGTGTTAGAGATGAGAGTTAGGCTTGTTGGCATGAAATACTGATTTGAGACTGACTCTTTTTGGGCTCATTAGACACCTGTTGTGCCGTGTGGCTTTTGCCATGATCACTTGAACATACATTTCTTCTAAATAAATGTGCCTTTACGGCTGATGAGAATGTCGGCTCTGGCTCCTCTGGCAGTATTCTAAGCACATGCAGCATGCTTGCATGACCAGCGCTATTCACAGGAAAAAGACAGTGCAAAAAAGCCGCGGGAAGCTTGGATGACAAGTCCATGCCAGCGCAACAGTGCAACCAAGCTGATTTCTGAGGAGGTTTTACAACGTTCAAAAACAATTTTTTTTTAAACAAATACAGTAAAACCTCGGTGATACGATCACGGCTCGTACGAATTTCGGGGTGATACGAATTTTTCTGTGGTCCCGGCCAATGCCCATTAGTCTGCATTGTATTGGAGTACGGTTGTTGCGAACCGATTTGTACCCCACGACGTTTGATACGAACGTACGCTAGCGCACAGGTACGAACAGGTGCGGCCCGCGCTGTCGCGGAAGACGCGGCAGTCGCGCTCGGGCGTGGGCATGCACGCTGCGCGACCATCAACGGTGCGTCGTTGCCTCTGAGATAGTGCGCGCGAATGTTGGAGGTCTTTAGGCGCCTTCGCGTTTAGGTTACAGATGACGTTGATGTCGCGCTTTCTTTTTTTTCCGACGCGTTGACGCGTGCTCCTGTGCTCGAGGCAGCAGCGTCTTCGTACTGTGTTAACGCATGCCTGCCACGTCGATGCAAGCCATGTCCCCGCAATCGGATGTTCTATGAAACAAGACTGAAGCTTGGGCTGCGGGTCCGCCATGAAGTCCCATTAAAGGTGGACGAAGACCCCGAGGGACGAAGCGGATGGTCTTGGCGAAGGAGCTTGGCCTCCATCTATCGTGTGCAAAGCGCTTCTTAAGTCCCTTTCGCCGCAGTACGTGTCATGCAGAAAAGCGTAGTAAGATTAGGAAGGGGCTACTAGCGGTCACGGGGCACAACACATCTGGTTCATTAATTACACACGCGCGCATACACCTTATATACGAGTACAAGTATGATCGTCGTCGTTTAAAAACTTTACTGGCAATCATTCAGAGCTCTTCATGACGTCGCTGCGGCCCTGAGAAACACTGAATCAAAACGTATGCCAACTTTCTTTTGTCGCATACTAATTTTCCATGTTTTCTGATTATACGAATTTCGGATGATACGAATATTTTCGGTAACCCCGTGAGATTCGTATCACCGAGGTTTCACTCAGGGTGTCTACCGACCGGGAAAACCGGGAAAACCGGGAATTCTCAGGGATTTTGGGTAGTCTGGAAATTCTCAGGGAAAACTCAGGGAAATTGTGCTCCAATCAGGGAAAATCCACAGTAACTTTATTGAAAGGCAACGAAAGTCGCGGTAGCGCTGGCTCGATATTTTGTGAACGCATTTTTCAAATCAAATGGCCGCTGCGGCTGCGGGGAAGTGGCGCACCTCGATGCTCTCATCGCCTTCCGAGCGGTGAAGTGGGAGAGAATCCGGCTAATGAGCGGCATGCGGGAACCATGAACCACGAGACATCGTATTGCGCAATGTTGTCAGGGTGTTCTGTGACTACGCGGTGTAGTTCTGTATTCTTCTCGCGCGTGCTGTGCGTCAGCGCCCGATATGGTGTTTTTGTTGTCGCCGCGTGTCAAGTAACAAGCATGATGAGTTGTAGAAGCGGTAGCAGTAGATGTAACGAGCTTGAGTTATCTTGCAAGCGATCGCGATCGTTCAGGAAGCGGATGTCTTCGGCAAGGTTGGTATCTGGCAAGTCATCCCGATCGGCGAGAAAAAAGACGCTTGTTGGCTGTTATCGGAGAGCTCACTCGCTCTAATCCCGAGCTTCAAAGATGCTATTTATGACTCCGTGAAGAATAGAATAAATTTCCAGGCGAGAGCTAGCGTAACTAACGGGTCCATTCACAGCAAGTGAAAGCTTTTTTTCATTTTTTCCCGATGAGGGCACTGCTGAAAGAAGTTTTAGGCAGTCGACCGATATTTTTGGGGGCTACAGCTCGCAATTACCAGCCACACCACGTGGATGTTTGCTACAAAGCCGAATTACAAAACTTTTCAGAGCCAAGGCATAGCGGCGACCGGAATTCGCTACACCAGCACGGGTCCAATTTGCTCGATTCGGCGCGCGATGTCGGAAAACAGTAACGTTTCCACTATAATCGGATGTGCCGTAATTCAGGCTGTTGCCGTGCTTTCATGCGATCTTAGCCCGCAGCTATATTGCTTTTTTTTGCGATAGCAATTATATAGACACTCCGACGCGAACTTTTTTACTTCGCCATGATCTTCCTTATCAAGTCCAAATTGCGATTACATCACCCCGCGCGTCGTATGCTCCATGCGCGAGTGAAAGCGCGCGAGCGCTGCCGACGAACGGGGCTTAAGCAGAGATGAAACGAGCCGACCGTCTCCTTCGCGCGATGGGCACACGGAGATAAGAGTCCGCGGGTTGTGGAAGTGTGTGTGTATGTGGGGGGGGGCGGTGGGAGGCTGCGTGAGTCCGAGAGAAAGTGCGTACTTTGTACCAGCGCGCGTCGTCGCGTACGTCGCGGTATCTTTAGTGGGGATCAGCAGACGGCTCATACTTTTGTAAGTGTTGTGCTCTAATTGAAAAACTTCCGTTGAAGCCATAGCAGTGGCGGATCCAGGGGGGGGGGCGGTAGCGGCGATCGCTCCCCCCCGTAAGCCAGCCCCCGCTCCCTCCCTTCAGTGCCTGTCGTCCACCTCCTTTGTCAGGCTGCCTGTTGAGTTTGCCCCCTTTTTCAGGTTGCTTTGCCAGCCACTGCCCAAAAGGGGTAAAGAGAATCTTGTCCCTGCTCTCTACCTCTCTCATCGCTCTACCTTTTCCTGCTTCCCTATGCACATTTACAATGAAGGCTTCTTGCGTGACCCACCAAAATGCACTGCTGAGCGGGGGTTTCAGCCTTTGTACCCCCCCCCCCCCCCATTAGGTACCTGAATCCGCCCCTGAGCCATAGATAGGGCACTTCTCTTAGTGCAGCGGCTGCGTTTCCTGAAGGAGTGAGCTGCTAGCCTATATTCATATAAAATTCCTTTTTGTTGCTATCAGATTTACTATTTTGCTCTCGCGGTGAAACTGTGACTTTTTTCTAACGTGGGATGGTTTTCGATGTCTTGCGTTCCTGGAGAGCAAATGGTTCGGCTGGGCAACATGGTAGTAAATGCGTTGCATTGCTC